>NC_140265.1:2141019-2146019 GCF_949987555.1 Borostomias antarcticus | reverse complement strand
AATGAATGAGAAAAAATATAGAGACCCTTCTTGGGCTAAGCACACAGTTCGTTCCAATATCAAAATAAATCAGAGCTCTGATAGAAAGATAGAAAAAAGGTCTACCCGGGTAGTGTCAGTGTGTGTGAATAGAGATCTCCCAACTTCTCTGTCCTTGTGTTTGTGTGTGCGCGCGAATGTCTCCTTCTCTCTCAGTCCCCGAGTGAAGGGGGACCAAGCTGTGAAGGGCGACGTCACGTCCCCTCTCCCGTTCCCGCCATGCGCTGTCCGCTGGCGGAGAATCCACCATACAAAAAAAACAACCTGCAAAGCAGGCGATGTACAATCAATGTGTATTCTACTCTCTAAGCACCATATCTGGTTTATTACTCTTTACAATGAAATCGAGAGTTTAACATGTTTTTGACTGATTTTTCACGATGCCCACCCACATCCATTGTATGACCAAAACGGTCATCATCATCATCATCATCATCTTCATCCGCTTATCCGGGGTCGGGTCGCGGAGGCAGCAGCTCCAGCAGGGGGCCCCAGACATCCCTTTCCCTAGCAGCATCAACCAGCTCTGCCTGGGGAATCTTTAGCCGCTCACAGGCCAGTGCGGAGATGTAGTCCCGCCACCTGGTCCTGGGTCTACCCCGCGGCCTCCTCCCAGCCGGACACGCCTGGAACACCTCCCTAGGGAGGCGCCCAGGAGGCATCCTCACTAGATGCCCGAACCACCTCAACTGGCTCCTTTCGACGCAAAGGAGCAGCGGCTCTACTCCGAGTCTCTCCCGGATGACTGAACTTCTCACCCGATCTCTCAGGGAGACCCCAGCCACCCTCCGGAGAAAACTCATTTCGGCCGCTTGTATCCGTGATCTCGTTCTTTCGGTCATGACCCATCCTTCATGACCATAGGTGAGGGTGGGGACGAAGATAGACCGGTAGATCGAGAGCTTTGCCTTTTGGCTCAGCTCTCTTTTCGTCACAACAGTGCGGTATAGCGACTGCAGAACCGCACCAGCTGCTCCGATTCTCCGGCCAAACTCCCTCTCCATGGTTCCCTCACTCGTGAACAAGACCCCCAGATACTTGAGGGTAAGGACTCATTTCCTACTCGGAGCGGACAGGCCACCGGTTTCCTGCTGAGAACCATGGCCTCAGATTTAGAAGTGCTTATTCTCATCCCAGCCGCTTCACACTCAGTTGCGAACCTATCCAGAGAGTGCTGGAGGTCGCAGGCAGCTGATGCCATCAGGACCACATCATCTGCAAAAAGCAGTGACGTGATCCCCAGCTCACCGAACTGCAAACCCACCTCCCCCCGGCTACGCCTCGATATCCTGTCCATGAAAATCACAAACAGGATTGGTGACAAAGCGCAGCCCTGGCGGAGGCCAACACCCACCGGAAAGGCAGACGACTTACTGCCGAGGACCCGGACACAGCTCTCGCTCTGGGTGTACAGGGATTGGATGGCCCTAAGTAGGGACCCCCTCACCCCATACTCCCGCATAACCCTCCACAAGACCTCTCGGGGGACCCGGTCGTAAGCCTTCTCCAAGTCCACAAAACACATGTAGACAGGTTGGGCAAACTCCCAAGCCCCCTCCAAGATCCTTGCGAGAGTGAAGAGCTGGTCGGTAGTTCCACGACCAGGACGAAATCCGCATTGTTCCTCTTCGATCTGAGGTTCGACTATCGGCCGGACCCTCCTTTCCAGCACCTTGGAGTAAACTTTCCCTGGGAGGCTGAGTAATGTGATGCCTCTATAGTTCGCACACACCCTCTGGTCCCCTTTTTTGAATATTGGGACCACCACCCCAGTCTGCCACTCCTTCGGCACTGACCCAGACTTCCACGCAGTGTTACAGAGGCGTGTCAACCAAGACAGCCCCTCTACACCCAGCGCCTTCAGCATTTCTGGACGGATCTCATCAGTCCCTGGGGCTCTGCCACTGTGGAGTTGTTTGACTACCTCAGTGACCTCCTCCAAGGACATTGACGACCCCCCATCATCTTCCGGCTCTGCCTCGATCGTAGAGGGTGGATTAGTCGGGTTCAGGAGTTCCTCAAAGTGCTCCTTCCAACGCTCAACAACCTCCTCAGTTGAGGTCAGCAGTGTCCCCTCCCTGCTGTATACAGCTTGGATGGTCCCCCGCTTTCCCTTCCTGAGGTGTCTGATGGTCTTCCAGAAACACTTTGGTGCCGACCGAAAGTCCTTCTCCATGGTTTCTCCGAACTCCTCCCACACCCGCTGCTTTGCCTTGGTCACGGCCGAAGCCGCAGCCCTCCGGGCCAGTCGATACCCTGCAACTGTTTCTGGGGTCTCCCGGGCTAACATAACCCGGAAGGCCTCCTTCTTCAGTCGGACGGCTTCCCTCACCACTGCTGTCCACCACGGTGTCCGAGGGTTACCGCCCCTTGAGGTACCTATGGCCCTCAGGCCACAGCTCCCAGCCGCAGCTTCAGCAATGGAGGCTTTGAACACCGACCACTCATGCTCGATGTCCCCAACCTCCACAGGGATGCCTGAGAAGCTCCGCCGGAGGTGGCAATTGAAATCTCTCCGGACAGGCTCTTCCTCCAGACGTTCCCAGTTCACCCTCACTACACGCTTGGGTTTTCCAGGTCTGTCCAGAAGTTTCCCCCGCCATCGAAACCAGCTCACCACCAGATGGTGATCAGTGGACAGCTCTGCCCCTCTCTTTACCCGAGTGTCCAAAACGCATGGCCTCAGATCAGATGATACGATAACGAAATCGATCATCGACCTTCGGCCTAAGGTGTTCTGATGCCAGGTGTACTTGTGGGCATCCTTGTGTTCGAACATGGTGTTTGTTATGGACAAACCGTGACTAGCACAGAAGTCCAACAACAAAACACCACTCGGGTTCAGATCGTGGTGGCCATGCCTCCCAATCACGCCCCTCCAAGTTTCTCCATCATTGCCTACGTGTGCATTGAAGTCCCCCAGTAGGACACTGGAGTCCCCTGCAGGAGCCCCCAAAAGGACTCCACTCAGGGTCTGCAGGAAGGCTGAGTACTCTGAACTGCTGTTCGGTGCATAAGCACAAACCACAGTCAGAGTCCCCCCCCCCACAGTCCTAAGGCGCAGGGAGGCGACCCTCTCGTCCACTGGGGTGAACTCCAGCACAGAGGCGCTCAGCTGGGGGCTAGCTAGTATAGCCACACCTGCCTTACGCCTCATACCGTGAGCAACTCCGGAGAAGAACAGGGTCCAACCCCTATCCAGGAGTTTGGTTCCGGCGCCGGTGCTGTGCGTGGAGGTTAGCCCCACCAGGTGTAATTGGTATCGCTCCACCTCCCTCACAAGCTCCGGCTCCTTCCCCCCCAGCGAGGTCACGTTCCATGTCCCCAGAGCCAGCCTTTGCCGCCCGGGTCCGGTCCGTCGGTGTCCCCCGCTTTCACCGCCACCTAGTTGGCAGCGCACCCGACCCCGACAATTCCTCCCGCGGGTGGTGGGTCCACGGGACGATGGAGGAGGAGATGGTGCTTCCACGTTGCTTATTCGGGCTGGGCCCGGCCGGGCTCCGTGGTAAGCCCGGCCACCAGGCGCTCGCATGCGGGCCCTCCGTCTGGGCCTGGCTCCAGACGAGGGCCCCGGGCTTCCTCCGGGCCGGGTCTCTCTTCCATTAGGTTTTAATTTCATCAGGGTTTTTTGCCTGTAACCCCAGGTAGGGGGGCTAGGGGGTACTACCACTTGCCCAAGGTGGACCCCCAGACTAGTGGAAGGAAGGAGGCGTCTTACTTCTCCATTCTAGTTTTGCAACTAGCCACTGCCTGACCAAAACGGTGGTAGAGCAATTATCAGACTTTCTCAAAAGTGCTAGTTTTGTCAACGTTTTGATCTGAACCATTGTATAAGATCATAAGTAACCTTAAAACAGGGCTAAACATGCATTTTCCCTTTACTACTCCTTTAACAGCGCTTTAGCTATGCTATGCTACGCTATGGAGCTGTTTCCTGCAAAAGCCTACCCAGACTGCACTGCACACCCAGTGTCCAACGATGCACAGGCAGTATCCAATATCCAATCACCACACTCACCTACTGTATCCTGTATAATCACCAGACCACCTATCCAGTATCCAATCACCAGATCACCTATCCAGTATCCAATCACCAGACCACCTATCCAGTATCCAATCACCAGACCACCTATCCAGTATCCAATCACCAGACCACCTATCCAGTATCCAATCACCTCTCCGGGGCTCTGCGCCATCCAGGTTTCACTGCTCTCGGCTTTGGCCTCTGAGGGGAGCTGACTGAGGAGACCAGGGCTGCTGCTAGCCCACTGTTGGAGGTCGAATCCACCCCGTCCCAACAGAGTCCTCAACTTCATCAGGATGTTCCTGGCCTCCTCCTCGGTGGCGACACTTTGTAGACAGTTGACTACGTAGAAACTCCGTAGTAGAAGTAGGCAGTGGTTTAGGCATTGCCTTCCGACCTGAAAGCTGCAGTTAAAGACAACTCTGTCTTTGTGGTTGTGGCTGACCTTGTGGTGTGGCAGGTACCAGGACTCCTCCAACCATTCAGCCTCCAGGTGGTCTATCTTCTAAACGTGACTGGCCACCACCAACTTATTGATTTGGGCTCGGTAGACCGCAGCCTGCTGTGGGTTCTTGGCCAACCGTCTCTCTGTGTTCCTGAGGTAATTGCTAACCACTTCCTTCGGGACGTACAGAGTTGGCATGTTCTCTCTTCTCAGGAGTGGGGTCACGTATCTCTGTTCTCCTTCAATCTCAATCCTGGTGATTTTTAATCAAGCAGCGCTACAACATACTTATCCTCCTTCGATCGGACCATCTGTTTCTCGCTCTGTGCAGGGCAGTCTGGGTAGGATACTGGGTGTGCAGGGCAGTCATGTCCTGAGTCTTGTTGATGCTCATTTCTTCTCTCTCTCTGTCGTCTCCTCAGGTCTCCAGGCTCCAGTCATTGATCCTCCTCCAGGTTGGTAGAATGGGCATCTGCATCCATAGCAACTAAT
>NC_140265.1:1978519-2138519 GCF_949987555.1 Borostomias antarcticus | reverse complement strand
ACAAGCACTACTAGGTTTCTGGCATGAAGAACAGGGCCTGACTGTCTCCTGTCTTTCTCCAGGGCCTGATGATGTGAGGTTGGTGGGAGGAGGCAGCCGCTGTGCTGGTAGAGTGGAGATGAACCTCCAGGGAGAGTGGAGAGATCTAGTCAGTGGGTTTGTCTGGACCATGCGTGATGCAGCTGTAGTGTGTAGACAGCTGGGCTGTGGCTCTGCTCTTTCAACAAGAGAGACTCGTAGTGGTGAAGACCGTCCTGTATGGAGGTTTATACCTCGCTGTGCCGGATCTGAGTCTGCACTGAGGGAGTGTGGAAGAGTGGATGGAGGGTTTAATACTACTACTGTCCTGAAGGTGGTCTGCTCAGGTAATACACACATCATGTCATTATATTCACTACTCAGTTACACTGTTACAGTATTATTACATTCAAGATGTCTGTCTTATTGCATACAAGCTGATGTTATCTGTTGAAGGGATTCACATTGTATGAAACGGCAACATTCTGATAGATATCCGTGTATTCTTTAACATTAATGGATATCTTCACACTTCTTATTTTGCTGAAAGATGTTATGTTATCAATAATAATAATAATAATAATGCTCATATTGACCATCTGTCTCTCTTCCTTCAGAGTCTGTGAGGCTTGTGAATGGAGCTGGTCTGTGCTCTGGCAGAGTGGAGGTGAGGTCTAATCAGACGTGGGTCTCAGTGTGTGAAGCTGGCTTTGACTGGCAGGATGCAGAGGTGGTCTGTCGGGAGCTTGGCTGTGGGGCTCCTTCAGCCCTCCGGGGGGCGCTCTATGGGGAAGGTGAGAGTCCAATCTGGGTTAAAGAGTTCCAGTGTGAAGGCAAGGAGTCCCGTCTGCTGGACTGTGACTCCTCAGGCTCAGCTAGAAGCACCAGCTCACCTGGCAATGCTGTTGAACTCACCTGCTCAGGTACTGTAAGAATCAGTTTGTCTCTCACCTCTGTTTCTCACCTGGAGTGACATGATAGAAAGAGCATGGCTGTGTTTAGTTAGGATACATAGAGTCAGAGGGCCTGACTGTCTCCTGTCTTTCTCCAGGGCCTGATGATGTGAGGTTGGTGGGAGGAGGCAGCCGCTGTGCTGGTAGAGTGGAGATGAACCTCCAGGGAGAGTGGAGAGGTCTGGTCAGTTGGTCTGACTGGACCATGGGTGAAGCAGCTGTAGTGTGTAGACAGCTGGGCTGTGGCTCTGCTCTTTCAACAAGAGGGACTCGTAGTGGTGAAGTCCGTCCTGTATGGGGGTTTACATCTCGCTGTGCTGGATCTGAGTCTGCACTGAGGGAGTGTGTAACAGTGTATAGAGGGTTTAATACTGCTGCTGTCCTGGAGGTGGTCTGCTCAGGTAATACACACATCATGTCATTATATTCACTACTCAGTTACACTGTTACAGTATTATTACATTAAAGATTTCTGTCTTATTGCATACAAGCTGATGTTATCTGTTGAAGGGATTCACATTGTATGAAACGGCAACATTCTGATAGATATTGGTGTATTCTATAATACTACTACTGTCCTGGAGGTGGTCTGCTCAGGTAATACACACATCATGTCATTATATTCAGCTGATGATCTTGACAGTCACACATTTCCTAGTCTGCACCTGTCACAGTAGCTGTGAGAGCTTTACAAAAAGACTATTACACTACATTACACAGTTTAGTATTAAAGGATTATCTCTGGTATTAAAGATGTCTGTCTTATTGGATACAAGCTGATGTTATTTGTTGTAGCGTCCACTTTGTATAAAATGGCTACATTTCTATACAAGTGTCATTATTGGACAGATACCTACACACTTGTGCTGATGGAGCTTATATGAACAGCTTACTGCATGGTGGTTTAAATTGTAAATGTGCTGGTCTGAGGGAATGTACACCAGGGTTTAAAGAGACTCATACTCATGGTGTCCTGGCAGTGATCTGCTCAGTTATGTTTCAGAAATATCACGTGATGCTACTGTATACTGCTGTCTCAGTCACTAAAGTAGCCCATGCTGCCCTGTGAGGGAGGGAGGAGAACACAGCAGATCTCACCATCACACCTGAATCAGAGAGGTTGGTTTCTCTCCCCTCTTCTCTGTCTTTGCAGATCTCCTATTCCAGCCTATTGTCTCCCTGTCTTCCTCCATGCGAGGGGTCTCCGAGGGCCAGCAGCAGGGGCTGGTGTTCAAGGACCACAGCTTTGACATCAGCTGCTCCATCCAGCCACAGTACCCAGGAGGCTCCTTCCACCTCACCTTCACCGGCTCCAACACAACCCTGAGACACACCCACCCAGCTGTCAATCACTCTGCCAACTTCCTGTTTCCTGCTGCAGACCACGCCCACCATGGAAACTACAGCTGTGTTTATGAGGTCTACGTTTTCTCTCATAACTTCACCTCTGAGAGTGAGCTCCTCTCTGTCACTGTCGCAGGTAACTGATGGACTTTTAGAACCACAATCCCTACCTTTTTCACTCAACCAATTGGTTGGGCTGCTATGACACATGTTTGTAAACCACTGGGTTGGTCTTGAGTGAGTCTAACGGTCAGTGAGTCATTTGATTCCTGTGGTGATCTGGGGGTGGGTGACCACAGAATTATAATATGGATGTCAGTAGCACTACCTTAAGGTCACTGTCTCTCTCCACAGTCCACAAACAAAGTAGCAGCACTTTTGACATGAAAGCAATATATGATGATGTAACTTTTCAGTTGACAGCTTAATCTGATCTGATGATTCTCAGTTTCCTCATCCGCTGTGTTTCTGTTCCAGACTCTCCTCTGACAGATTTCATCATCAGAGTGGTGATGCTGATCTTGGTGATATCCACCCCTGCCCTCTATCTGTTCTTTAAGGTACAAGTTATTACCCAGTCAGTCAGGGGAATGACAGCCATGGCACAGAGGTCAAGTCTTTGCTTAACTACCACGTTTGCCTATCTGCTTGCTGATAGACTTGTTGTGTTCATGTACAGTAGGCCTGTGATAATGAACTTGCTGCTCATTTCTCCAAGTCTCTCCCCCTGTTCCTGATTCTTGTTGTTGTGTCTCTCCAGACCACCAGGGGGCGGAGGCCAGCAGAGAGGGAGAGCATGGAGATGGAGGCCCTGCATTCCAGTGCTGAGGCGGGGCCAGGAGAGGAAGGAGCAGCCCAGAGGATGGAGCAGGCTGATCTGAGGTCAGTCATGTGGTGTCCCTGCCAATGGTGACTGACAGCTTTGGTCTGATCCTGGATCTTTGCAGTTCCACCCCGTCTATTTTTATCAGGAGTTTTTTTCTTCTTTTTGAAGTTGTTATCTTTTCAGATTGCATTAATGCCTGTTTGTACTGTACTTGCATGATCCGTTATTATCATTGTTATTACTGATGTATTTTATGTTTGCTGACAGTAACAAAGTTGTTAAATGATTGTATGAATACACCTTTATTTTTATATTGAAAAATACTTTTGAATGCTGTAAAACACAATGCTTTTTTATTCAAGGACAGTCAGCCAGGGCTGGAATTATCTCTGCAGGGTTCGATATCCTCACCTTGATGTTGAGAAACTCATCAACTTTTTTATTTGGCTCTTGAGGTCCCGGGAGTCAAAACTGAACTTGGAAAGAGTGCTTTTAGTTCTGGTGCTCCTAGAGCATGGACTAGTTTAGTTCTGCTGCTCCTAGAGCATGGACTAGTTTAGTTCTGCTGCTCCTAGAGCATGGACTAGTTTAGTTCTGCTGCTCCTAGAGCATGGACTAGTTTAGTTCTGGTGCTCCTAGAGCATGGACTAGTTTAGTTCTGGTGCTTCTAGAGCATGGACTAGTTTAGTTCTGGTGTTCCTAGCGCATGGACTAGTGACGTTCGGCTCCCCTCCCTCTGTGCTGACCCCAGTTCTGGGGCTCTTTAGGTCCTATGAGGTTAGATAACAGTTTTCTAGTGTCATACAAACTGTGAGTCCCTATCAATATCTTTGCTATCATGTAGCCTGTAGATCAAAATCACCTTGTACATGGCTACAAGGTTCTCTGTGTGCTTTATCCAGGCTGTCTCCGTCGTCCCCTGCAGCCCAGCTTCTAAGATGTAGGTCCTACATGAATCAATATCCAAAGTAAACAGACCACTGGATTGCTTCTGAACAACAATGCATACGTTAGTTAACTTACTCCAAGCCTTTCAGCGTGGCGTTTCTCTTCCCCGTAAACAGGGAAGAGTTGGCCGTCCTCCAGAGGGAGGACCGGCTGATGTTGAATGGGGGAGAGAGAAGGCAGAGATGAAGGCTGAGTGGAGGGAGGAAAGGGGGTTGTTTAAGGAGAGGGAGGACCGGCTGATGTTGCTTCTAGAAGCCTCAGTCAAAAAAACCTGTTTTACCTTGTTACATTATTGTTTTTATTTTTTATTAAATGTATTTTCTTGAATTAAATTGGTGTTTGTGTGTCATTCCTTGTAATGTATTCCCAGTCAAAGAACAAATGTCACTTTACCTAAAACCAGTCATTAGAGTAAAAGAACATTCCTAATGGACATTGTAGTTTGCAATTAGGCATAAAAGACGGAACACACATGTTGGTTCACAATGCTTCATTGGAATTATTCAGAGACGGTTATGAAAGCATCACTGTTTAATGTGTCTGACTAACGACTACTTGATAAGGGAGTTACATGTCCAAAGCGCTCTGCGTGTTGTGTTAAGACCTTCCAAGTTACTGTACATGACCTGTAGACATATCAAGACAATGTGTCTGATGTGTAGATATTACACTTTGTTGAAATGTAAATACATCAAGAAGTAACCTTTACATGTATAATGGAAGAAAAACAACCATAAACATTTCTTGGATATTTTTATTACACAATGGTCTTCAAATATACTTTTGACTTGTTTATATTTGGTCAGATCATTAGCTTTCCTTGCAAAAGGTAGACAGGAGATGCAATGAGAACGCTGATCTGTTGTCTCCCCCCAAAAAACTTAGAGAACTGATTACTATGTACAGTGTTACACATACATTTAAATACAAATACATTTAAACAAATGCCTCAAGGCTGCCTATAACCAACTGATCGGTGTTTAAAGCCTCAAGGCTGTCTATAAGGAACAAGGCAAAGCACACTCATGATCTGATAGACTGACTACTTATGGCAGGATGGGGGTAGTCGTGCTCACCAAGAGCTGGGATCCAGGCAGCTTGTGCTGATGCTGCCGCTGTGAGACACTCTCTGAGGCCATCTCCAGGGTTGGGATGATCTGCAGCAGCAGGACCATGGCCACCATCAAGGTCTTCAACCTTTAAATGGTTAAATGCAATTAGGCCTACTGTAAGTCGCTTAGCAGACACACAAAAGTGTCTGCTAAATATATGACTAAGGTAATGTTGGACAACAGTGTCTGCTAAATGACTGATGTAATGTTACCTCCAAAGACTAGCACCTGTCTGTGAATGACAAGACCATTGTAAAGGGTGAGTACTGAGAAAAGCTCTAAATGCAATGAATTATTATTATTATTGTTATTGCTTTTATTAGCACCTCCATGGTCTTGCCCCATCCTCCTGACCATCACCAAGGTTCCTCTGTGTCGATTTTGACAATCTGAAGTCCCTCCTTGTGTCCGCGCCGTCAAAATAGGTCCTCAGCAGGGACGTGGACGTTGACTTGGGTGTAAGGACCTCTGTCTTCCATGTGAGCCTACAGGGGGAATATTATTAGGGCAAACTTTAACTCATTTGTGCGTATGGCATATACTTGTCTTTACAATATGATAATAGATAGATGTCATTATCTGTAGAGCTAAAATGCAACATTACAAAGCAGGCGTGTAGTGATGAGTAAACCCAGGTAAACTCAGTTTACCCACCTCTTTAAAATGAGTTGAGTTTCCCATGCCGGGGTCTTCCCTATGTTCCCCGGGTCCTATGTTCCCCCCAAAAAAGGGTTCTATGTTCCCCGGGTCCTATGTTCCCCCCAAAAAAGGGTTCTATGTTCCCCGGATCCTATGTTCCCCGTGAAACGCGAAAGATAAACGTGATTATGCCATGGCATGATTTAATGCGAAAAAATCTGGTAAAATATGTTGATTTAAAACAATAGCTAATGGAAGAAATTAAGAAACCACTGGAGGCCGAGTGTGTTGTTTCTTGTTTTCTTACACACAAAAAATGCAATGATTAGGTAATGGAATATGTAGGGTTGAATGTTTTAGTTCTTCTCCTTTTTATTTTTTATTTTCTGAAGTTAGCCTATCACCAAATAAGATAACTGTTGTCCTTATTTTTTCATAGGCCTATGTGTGTGATGGCCTATTTATTAAACTTCAGTTATTTCAAGCGCAAAGTGGTCGAGTGACTATCATTTGTACTGCGAGCGGATCCTCTCTCCACAGAGATTTTTTCCCCAACGGATTTGCGCCTCTTATGAGCCTTATCCCAACTCACAGCAGGATGGGTTTGGACTGGGACACTGTCAACTTCACAAAGGCATCAAGCAGCTTCTCCATTCATTGACATAAAACCAATAGTAGGCTAGCCTACAATCTAGAATAGCCTACATTATAGTCAGAGCTGCTTTGGGTAGCCTACTGAGGCGTCATGCATTGCGCATCACTAGGCTAGGTTATGTCTGATCCATGTCAAGTTAACATGCAACATTTCTGAAACTTGATGTGAAAAAATGCCGAAATCATGCAAGCCTCGCATTTTGCACGGAATTCTGCGATTATTGCGATGAACATGCAACCTTTCTAAAATAGGTGCATAATCTGCCCCTTTTGTCATTAACATGGGATGGCATAATCACGTTTTTCTTTCGCGTTTCGGGGTAACATAGGACCCGGGGAACATAGAACCCTTTTTCAGGGGGAACATAGGACCCGGGGAGCATAGAACCTGGGGAACATAGGACCCGGGGAACATAAGACCCGGGGAACATAGACATGTTCCCATAGGAACGGGAACGATGACTATGTTTTTAGGCTAATACTCTTCACAAAAACACATAATACTCTTCTCAGATTGTAGTCTAGATCGTATGATAAGAAATGACTGTCACTTATAAAAAATGCGATGAGCTGACTGAAGACTTCCACTAGTATAGTTAGGGAATTTTAGCTAATTGTATTGACCATCTGCACAACAAAAAAAGAAGCTTACCAATAGCTTTCTTCACCCATCCCCCATCCCCCAAAAAACATAGTTAGACATCCCACAAGCTAATATTGGCAAAAGTTTATTTTCCAATTTTTTCGCCCAGGCCCTCTGAGCATCCCAACTTTGATTGGCTCCCAAGAATTTTCCACAAGGATTTGGGTTTGCACTAATTGATATGTGTTAGTAGACACCTAGATGAACACATTGGTGAAGAAAGCTATTGGTAAGCATTTTTACAGATGGTCAATACCCAATAAAATTCCCTAACTAGACTGAAGCTGGGCAAGAGTGAGGACAGATTGACACTGGCGATGTTCCGAGCTTGTCCACTAGGTGTCATCACAGTTAAACCTTTGACGCTATCAGCCCAACTTTCAAGCACCCGTGTGCAGGTAATAAAGAAACACTCATATATCTTTCTTACAGGATGACAACCAAGATGGCTTTGTTAAAGTGAAGAAAAGAGACTTGGAGAGGCTGACCACAGAGGTCATGCAGCTCCGAGAGTTCTTACCGAAGGTAGTGAATGGGGGGACCTGGTAGAAATGCTACACAAAGCCCGTACTGCAGAGACATGTAAGACAACCAATCACATGACAGAAAACACCACAAATAAAAATAAAAAACTACTTCTTTATTAAAAAACAAACAAAACGCCTTAAATCACCTTCTCCAGGAAGCGTAGGATTCAAATGAGATGGTGTGGGGGAATGTGTGTGTGCTGTGTGCAGTGAGGGATCGTCTCGGGCAGGAGCAGGAGCAGCTGAGGCAGGAGTGCCTGCACCTCCGCTCACGACTGGATGCCGCCCAGAGCGAGTGTCAGAAAGAGAGGGAGGTGAGAGAGGAGGGGGGGGTCCTATCCCCACAGAGCAGAGGTAGTGATAGAAGAGCTAGTGTCGGAGGTAGGTTTGTGTGCGTGTGTCAATAGGTATAGGTACTGCATTTGTAACGCGCTCCCCATCCAGTTGTTACACTGGCCCGGAGCGCCATTCACACACCAATGGCGGCAGCTGCCATGCAAGGCGCTTGCCTGCTCATTGGGGGCAATTTTGGGGTTCAGTGTCTTACCCAAGGACACTTCGACAGGTAGTCAGGAGGAGCCGGGATTCGAACCGCCGACCCTACGATCACTGAACGACCCGCTCTACCGGGGGGCCCGTCTGTGTGTGTGTGGGTGGGGGCCCGTCTGTGTGTGTGTGTGTGTGTGTGTGTGTGGGGGGGGGCCCGTCTGTGTGTGTGTGTGGGTGTGTGTGTGGGTGGGGGCCCGTCTGTGTGTGTGTGTGTGTGTGTGTGTGTGTGGGTGGGGGCCCGTCTGTGTGTGTGTGTGTGTGTGTGTGTGTGTGTGTGTGCATGTGCGTGTGTGTGTGTGTGTGTGTGTGTGTGTGTGGGGGCCCGTCTGTGTGTGTGTGTGTGTGTGTGTGTGTGTGTGTGTGCGCGTGTGTGTGTGCGTGCGCAGGAGAAGCTGGTCCTGAGAGAGCAGGTCTGGGAGAGCAGGGAGCAGCTCCAGCAGCAGGCAGAGTTCTGTACGGGCCTGGGCGCGGCCTCCTGCACCCTGCTGTGGAGCGCCTCCAGGAGAGAGGAGGCTGTCAAAGACGTCCTGGCCGACGTGAGTAGAGAGAGGGACGGCCCCCCAGTACTCTAACTGTCTGCCTTCTCATCCACGCACTCCCTATATGTTCAGTATTCTCTTCATTTCCCAGCTGCCCCGGGGCCACACTTGATCCCCGCTTCATTGCCAAGCTTATGAATCAATCAATCAATCAATCAAAGCTTTATTTGTATAGCGCATTTCATACCCAGAGGCAACACAATGCGCTTTACAGAGAACAAGGGAGGTGGGCATACGACCCACTCTCTACATATTCCATGAAGCGTGTGTGTCTTGTGTGTTTTTAACCATACTCCTTTTTTATCTATGTCCACTTATTGGCCCAGTTATTACAGGTTTAACAATTTCTTGATTCTCCCTACAATACTGAACTGCTCTATTCACTAATAGAACTTCTTCTTTTTTGAGGGGCCTATTATGAGTATCTACCCCTCTCTTATCTAATTTTTAAGTTTACCTCGTCTCTGCTCTGAAACACAGAAGCGCGAGGCGGGTTAGCCACATCCGTTTCCTGTTCCTGTTTGAGTTTTGCAGCTTTGGTTTTGAAGCCAACATACTGACTAAGGCTGTCTCCCAGTGACTCTTCTAGTTGGATCGCAACTTCTTACCTTGAAATCCGGAAGCGTGGAACAACATTTCCATTCCAGCGGATCCCCCTTTCTACCATGATCATTTTGTGAAACAGTAGTAATCAACATTACTTCCTCAACACAAACATTGCAAAAATAAAGTCTGGCTAATCCAGATAGCTCAATACCCCCATTAGTTGGTGGGCTGAGCGGTAGGCCACTAGGCCGCTCACTCTTTGGGCCCTTCCATCTTAAAAAAGTGGCTGGATCAGCTTTCTACTCCTCTCCTTTGTTCATTCACAGAACGACGGAGATTCACCGTTTAAATTATCCTAAGTGACGTCCCTACACAGTTGAATACAAAACTGGTCACAGCTCTAGGATCCGATTAGAGGGAGTTTCCGAAAAACGTGTTCTATAAAGGTGAGGACTTCAGCAGAAAGTTTCCTGTGTTATAGATGATCAGATAAGGACGAAGGGAGGTGAGAAAGTACGACACATTTAGAGAAGTCATCGCCGATAAAGCCGTCAGCCAGTTCTCCACACGGTTACGTTATATTTATTATCCGACCAGCACTCAAGTCTGGACACAGATATGGTTCCTTTCTTGATCCTGATAATGTCCTTGACCACAGGTAAGGCCTGGTCATTTTAATATCTATACTGTGTTGGATACAGGCCTGTGTTCATGCACAGAGGCCTCTGTTCCACTGATATACGGTATATTTGTGCATCAGTACTGTATGGGCTGTGTTTAGTTTAGCTTACGTTAGTTTATTGGACAGTTGTTAAAAGACATGATAGAGCGAGTCATGCATCATACAAATATCTAGGATAGCACAAAGAGTCACAGACTTATTTCCGTTTTTGTCCTTGCTTGGATGCAGGTTGGCTATGCTGGATCTGCTTCTGAGGCTGTGTGATTCTCTAGCTGCTAAGATATTTGGGGGCCTGTGGTTGACTGTTTTTCGCACCATGTTGAGCCTGGCCATTTTGTAGCCTCAAGTTAACATGTCAGCCATTGTGGAATGAAGTCCAACATGGGAAAAAAAGAAATGTATTTGGGAACAATGTTGAAAACAAAGTTTCTGTTTAACAGAGAGTCACAGAATGCATGCAGAAGAGTATGTTTTGTTCTAAAGGGTAGAATACATCATTGAAGATGAGTTTTGTGAATTTAGAGAGAAAGAGGAGAGGAAAGAAAATAAGTTTGTATGTGTGTGTGCCTGTGTGTGTGTGTGTGTTTGTGTGTGTGTGCCTGTGTGTGTGAGAGGGAGAGAGAGTGAGTGAGAGAGACAGACAGACAGAGAGAGAGAGAGAGAGAGAGACCATGGGGGGGGGGGGGGTTGAGTCATTAGGCCTCCATCTTGGGGGGGTATTCCCTGCCTGACTGGAAGCCCCATGTGTGCCCAGCGTGATATACAGCTTCTTCCACCCTCACCTGCCCACGCTGGGCTGGATGGCGGGTCCTCTGACTGGCACGCACATGACCAGCTCTCATGAACAATGCTTTAGCCAGCTCCACTGAAAAGATTTTCTTATACTGAGGAGTGAGTTTAACCAGTTCAACTCAGTTACATCAGCCTGAATCTGTTGCTGTAGCCAGGATAGAGGTGACCTGGGCCTAGGGTCTTATTACACCTGGATCTGCTTCTGAGGCTGTGTGATTCTCTAGCTGCTAAGATATTTGGGGGCCTGTGGTTAACTGTTTTGTGCACCATGTTGAGCCTGAGCTGAGCTACTCTGGCTTTCACTGGTAGCCAGCTGACCTCCTGAACATGATTCTTCTTCATGATTCAGATCAGATAAGGAAGAAGAGAGGTGAGAAAGTACGACGCATTTGGACAATTTATCGCTGATAAAAGCACAGTGTGTGTGTACCTGTGTGTGTGTGTGTGGGTGTGTGTGTGTGTGTGTGTGTGTGTGTGTGTGTGAGAGAGAGAGGGAGAGAGAGAGTGGGAGGGGGTGGGGGGGAGGGGAGAGAGTAACGGAGAGAGAGAGAAGGCAGAGACACGAAGACTGAGAGGTGAAGTGTTGTAATTTTGTAGGTTTCAAGTTAGCATGTCAGCCATTGTGGAATGTAAGCAATGGATTTTTCGAACAATGTTGAAAACAAAGTTTCTGTTTAAGAGAGAGTCACAGAATGCATACAGAAGAGTATATCTTGTTCTAAAAGTTAGAATACATCACTGAAGATGAGTTTTGTGAATTTAGAGAGAGAGAAAGAGGAGAGGAAAGAAAATACGTTTATTGTGTGTGTGTGTGTGTGTGTGTGTTTTTGTGTGTGTGTGTGTGTGTGTTTGTGTGTGTGTGTGTGTGTGTGTGTGTGTGTGTGTGTGTGTGTGTGTGTGTGTGTGTGTGAGAGAGAGAGAGAGAGAGAGAGAGAGCTGCCTGGTCTCACTTGGCAGACTTCAGAATTTGACGTACGATCTCTTATGTACTGTAAGGCTATCTTAACTATGGAAATGTATAGAATATTACCTTAGGCTATACTATCTTAACTGGGTTCAGTCAAGGAGGAGTGGGGTAAAGAAAATATCACAGACAACGACTTAGTAGGAAAATGGAACAATTACAGCTGGCAATTTATTTACAATCAAAATAGAATGTACCTCAGAATGAATGAGAAAAAATATAGAGACCCTTCTTGGGCTAAGCACTCCCAGTTCGTTACAATCTCAAAATAAATCAGAGCTCTGATAGAAAGATAGAAAAAAGGTCTACCCGGGTAGTGTCAGTGTGTGTGAATAGAGATCTCCCAACTTCTCTGTCCTTGTGTTTGTGTGTGCGCGCGAATGTCTCCTTCTCTCTCAGTCCCCGAGTGAAGGGGGACCAAGCTGTGAAGGGTGACGTCACGTCCCCTCTCCCGCTCCCGCCATGCGCTGTCCGCTGGCGGAGAATCCACCATACAAAAAAAACAACCTGCAAAGCAGGCGATGTACAATCAATGTGTATTCTACTCTCTAAGCACCATATCTGGTTTATTACTCTTTACAATGAAATCGAGAGTTTAACATGTTTTTGAATGATTTTTCACGGTGCCCACCCACATCCATTGTATGACCAAAACGGTGGTAGAGCAATTATCAGACTTTCTCAAAAGTGCTAGTTTTGTCAACGTTTTGATCTGAACCATTGTATAAGATCATAAGTAACCTTAAAACAGGGCTAAACATGCATTTTCCCTTTACTACTCCTTTAACAGCGCTTTAGCTATGCTATGCTACGCTATGGAGCTGTTTCCTGCAAAAGCCTAACCAGACTGCACTGCACACCCAGTGTCCAACAATGCACAGGCAGTATCCAATATCCAATCACCACACTCACCTACTGTATCCAGTATATAATCACCAGATCACCTATCCAGTATCCAATCACCAGATCACCTATCCAGTATCCAATCACCAGATCACCTATCCAGTATCCAATCACCAGACCACCTATCCAGTATCCAATCACCAGATCACCTATCCAGTATCCAATCACCAGATCACCTATCCAGTATCCAATCACCAGATCACCTATCCAGTATCCAATCACCTCTCCGGGGCTCTGCGCCATCCAGGCTTCACTGCTCTCGGCTTTGGCCTCTGAGGGGAGCTGACTGAGGAGACCAGGGCTGCTGCTAGCCCACTGTTGGAGGTCGAATCCTAACCCGTCCCAACAGAGTCCTCAACTTCATCAGGATGTTCCTGGCCTCCTCCTCGGTGGCGACACTTTGTAGACAGTTGACTACGTAGAAACTCCGTAGTAGAAGTAGGCAGTGGTTTAGGCATTGCCTTCCGACCTGAAAGCTGCAGTTAAAGACAACTCTGTCTTTGTGGTTGTGGCTGACCTTGTGGTGTGGCAGGTACCAGGACTCCTCCAACCATTCAGCCTCCAGGTGGTCTATCTTCTTAACGTGACTGGCCACCACCAACTTATTGATTTGGGCTCGGTAGACCGCAGCCTGCTGTGGGTTCTTGGCCAACCGTCTCTCTGTGTTCCTGAGGTAATTGCTAACCACTTCCTTCGGGACGTGCAGAGTTGGCATGTTCTCTCTTCTCAGGAGTGGGGTCACGTATCTCTGTTCTCCTTCAATCTCAATCCTGGTGATTTTTAATCAAGCAGCGCTACAACATACTTATCCTCCTACGATCGGACCATCTGTTTCTCGCTCTGTGCAGGGCAGTCTGGGTAGGATACTGGGTGTGCAGGGCAGTCATGTCCTGAGTCTTGTTGATGCTCATTTCTTCTCTCTCTCTGTCGTCTCCTCAGGTCTCCAGGCTCCAGTCATTGATCCTCCTCCAGGTTGGTAGAATGGGAATCTGCATCCATAGCAACTAATACACAGTTAAAACACTGCTGCTGGTTTGATTGTATAAGTAAAAAGAAGAAGAAGCAGAAAGATAACAAATGTGAAGAACATGTAGTAGGCTACAGTACACAGTGTGCAAAATCCGGGGGGATCTGAGCCCCCTGATTGATACTTGAGACTGCCTGAAAGTCTCAGCTAAATTTGGGGGGGGGCAGTTGTCACTTATGATAAATTTGGGCGGTCTTGCAATTGTCACTAAAATGTTTTTAAAGCTTACTGTGCCCAGTATTCATGATTCTAAACATTCACTAATATGCTATTTTTGGGGCCAGACCTATATGCACGTCTGTGGAAGCTGAATCTTTTCAACCTTTAATAACAGAAAGATCATTTGCTTGCGATCTCTAGCATGTTTGCTGTGACTGAATTGTGATATACCTGCCTGTTGTGTGTGTGTGTGTGTGTGTGTGTGTACGTCTGTGTGTGTGTGTGTGTGAGTGTGTGTGTCGGGTGAGTGTGCTGTGTGTGCATGTGTGTGTGTGTGTGTGTGTGTATGTGTGAGTGTGTGTGTCGGGTGAGTGTGTGTGTGTGTGCGTACGTGTGTGTGTGTGTGAGTGTGTGCGTCAGGTGAGTGTGTGTGAGTGTGTGTGTCGGCTGAGTGTGCTGTGTGTGCATGTGCGTGTGTGTGTCGGGTGAGTGTATGTGTGTGTGTGTGTGTGTGTGTGCGTGTGTGTGAGTGTGTGTGTCGGGTGAGCGAGTGTGTGTGTCTGGTGAGTGTGTGTGTGTGCGTGCGTGCGTGTGTGTGTGTGCGTGTGTATGTGTGAGTGTGTGTGTCGGGTGAGTGTGTGTGTGTGTGTGTGTGTGTGTGTATGTGTGTGTGTCTGGTGAGTGTGTGTGTGTGTGTCTGTGTGTGTATATGTGAGTGTGTGTGTCGGGTGAGTGTGTGTGTGTGTGCGTGTGTGTGTGTATGTGTGAGTGTCTGGTGAGTGTGTGTGTGTCGGGTGAGTGTGTGTGTGAATTCAGGGCTGTGAGTAGCTTTGCTCTGCCGAAAGTCTGTTGTTTTAATTCAGTTTTACACCATATCTTTGTGATCATTTTTAGATATTGGTGCTTTCCATCTACTTAACGTAGTAATTATTTTATCAATCCGACGCTCGGATTTCTGGAGTAGGCTAGTTTGGAGTCGGGGTGTTATGCTATTTTTTGCACCTCTGCCCCCCTCGCGCGGGGGCACACGCGGATACTACCAGACATTGATTTCATGCTTCCTGCAGCTGTAAAACGATATACAACAATATCATCTTCTTTGTGGGTGTTCATGAATGTTGGAAAATGATCTGACGTCTATGATATGAACATGTATGCTTTATTACACTCAGAAGTAGACTAATTTCCCTGATATGATGTGTAGGCGATCTGTCAGTTCCGAGGGCGAACTCAATGTTTTTGAATGCAATAGTTCTGTCCAGAAATCCATTCTTAGATTAGAATAAAGGAGTTAGTTGGGTTGGGTCAACATTGAGAAGTTAATGTGATGATCTCCTTGGCTGAGAAACAGATTGTGTGATACTGACAGATGCAAATGACATGTCTCCACCATTTACATTATACAACATACAGTATTGAATTTGCAATACAGGTACATTGGTAAATCCACGAGTAGGCTAGGCTACATTTTGATTTATTGTTTTTGTTTTATTTCCTATATCACACACCTTTCTGGTGCCAGCACATATGGGCCTATAAGACATGCATGTACTGTACAAGCAAACAACAACACAAGTTTAACACATAGAGGGAGGGTGCCAGTCAGATCTTAGTTGTACACAGACTGACGTGTACAAGACTTGAGATTCAGACTCATATGTTCAGAGCTGTAGTTCATATAGTGTATCATGTAGTGCATACTGTGTGAAGCTCAGGCTTAAGCTTAATACCGGCTGCCCATTTCTCCTCGTGAATCAGAACATGTTTGCTTTTGAGTTTAAATACATCACTTGGTAGTCTATTTCTGAACACATACTGTAAGTCACATTCATTAAAAAGACAATACTGATCTGGCCTATAGATAGTTGAGAGTAAGATCCCAGTTCAACACTATAGTTCTCCTCTACTCTGGAATGTTTAATCAGTCTGTTCCATAAGCGCACCATATCACCTTTCCCATCCCATATCCCCACTGATGGCCACATTTGGAGTCAGTTTGAACACCCACAAAAACATGGAATATATTTGTCTAACGGCTAAGAACATTTATAGAGCAATAAATTACATTATATTACATTTTCAGAGCAAGAAAGGCTAAGAGCATCAGGTCCAGGCCTAAGGCAGATGTGGACTGATGTGTGTCTGTGTGTACGTGTGTGTCTGTATGTACGTGTGTGTGTGTGTGTGTGTTAACTAAATACTACGACATCCACAGCTGACACGGTCCACAGCTGACACTGGTCCTAGTGTCTCTAGTGGTTGTTACGGCTCGCATGCCCTCGCCTCCACAACCACCTCCCTCTCTCCCCTCTGGGCCCGCTGCGCGCTCGGGGCGTCCTACGCGCTCTTCCGCACGTCGCATCGGCCCAGGCATGCAACGCTCTGACTCTCCGGAGTTTCCCCCCACTACCGGGCGTTCCCCGTCTCCGGCCAGCTCCGCGGACTCGGCAGTCTCCTCCCACTCCGGTGGCGAAGAGTCGGATCCCGACATGCCCAGCACATCGGCCCGTGCGCAACAACAAGAACGGCGCGCTCGTCTCCGACGATGACGCGGGCGCGGCTCTACTCACCGGTTTCCTATTCATCATCACCACACCTGTCCCTCGTTCTGCAATCACCTTCAACCCCTACAAGAACCTGGTCTACACTCCACTCATCGCCAGATCTTACCATAAACTCATGTGTTCCTGCCTGACCCACGCTTGTCCGATTACCCCGCTCCTGCCTGACCCACGCCTGTACGACAACCCTGCTCCTGCCTGACCCACGCCTGTACGACAACCACGCTCCTGCCTGACCATCGCCTGTACGACAACCCCGCTCCTGCCTGACCATCGCCTGTACGACTACCACGCTCCTGCCTGACCATCGGCTGTACGACTACCACGTTCCCCTTTTTGTTATCTCATTAAATCGCCCCTCCGGGCTTTACCGTCCCTTGCCTCCTCCTTTCCTGTTGCGCCTGGGTCCCTAACCAAACCCTCACAGTGGTAGGCATATAGGCCTGTGTGTGTGTGTGTGTGTGTGTGTGTGTGTGTGTGTGTGTGTGTGTGTGTGTGTGTGTGTGTGAGAATCTATACAAGCGCTACTAGGTTTCTGGCATGAAGAACAGGGCCTGACTGTCTCCTGTCTTTCTCCAGGGCCTGATGATGTGAGGTTGGTGGTAGGAGGCAGCCGCTGTGCTGGTAGAGTGGAGATGAACCACCAGGGAGAGTGGAGAGGTCTGGTCAGTGGGTCTGACTGGACCATGCGTGATGCAGCTGTAGTGTGTAGACAGCTGGGCTGTGGCTCTGCTCTTTCAACAAGAAGGACTCGTAGTGGTGAAGAGCGTCCTGTATGGAGGTTTATATCTCCCTGTGCTGGATCTGAGTCTACACTGAGGGAGTGTGGAACAGTGGATGGAGGGATTAATACTACTACTGTCCTGAAGGTGGGCTGCTCAGGTAATACACACATCATGTCATTATATTCACTACTCAGTTACACTGTTACAGTTTTATTACATTAAAGATGTCTGTCTTATTGCATACAAGCTGATGTTATATGTTGAAGGGATTCACATTGTATAAAATGGCAACATTCTGATAGATATCCGTGTATTCTTTGACATTAATGGATATCTTCACACTTCTTATTTTGCTGAAAGATGTTATGTTATCAATAATAATAATAATAATGCTCATATTGACCATCTGTCTCTCTTCCTTCAGAGTCTGTGAGGCTTGTGAATGGAGCTGGTCTGTGCTCTGGCAGAGTGGAGGTGAGGTCTAATCAGACGTGGGTCTCAGTGTGTGAAGCTGGCTTTGACTGGCAGGATGCAGAGGTGGTCTGTCGGGAGCTTGGCTGTGGGGCTCCTTCAGCCCTCCGGGGGGCGCTCTATGGGGAAGGTGAGGGTCCAATCTGGGTTAAAGAGTTCCAGTGTGAAGGCAAGGAGTCTCGTCTGCTGGACTGTGACTCCTCAGGCTCAGCTAGAAGCACCAGCTCACCTGGCAATGCTGTTGAACTCACCTGCTCAGGTACTGTAAGAATCAGTTTGTCTCTCACCTCTGTTTCTCACCTGGAGTGACATGATAGAAAGAGCATGGCTGTGTTTAGTTAGGATACATAGAGTCAGAGGGCCTGACTGTCTCCTGTCTTTCTCCAGGGCCTGATGATGTGAGGTTGGTGGGAGGAGGCAGCCGCTGTGCTGGTAGAGTGGAGATGAACCACCAGGGAGAGTGGAGAGGTCTGTACAGTTGGGCTGGCTGGACCATGCGTGCTGCAGCTGTAGTGTGTAGACAGCTGGGCTGTGGCTCTGCTCTTTCAACAAGAGGGACTCTTAGTGGTGAAGACCGTCCTGTATGGGTGTTAATATCTCCCTGTGCCGGATCTGAGTCTGCACTGAGGGAGTGTGGAACAGCGTATGGAGGGTTTAATTATAATACTGTCCTGGAGGTGGTCTGCTCAGGTAATACACACATCATGTCATTATATTTACTACTCAGTTACACTGTTACAGTATTATTACATTAAAGATGTCTGTCTTATTGCATACAAGCTGATGTTATCTGTTGAAGGGATTCACATTGTATGAAACGGCAACATTTTGATAGATATCCGTGTATTCTTTGACATTAATGGATATCTTCACACTTCTTATTTTGCTGAAAGATGTTATGTTATCAATAATAATAATAATAATAATGCTCATATTGACCATCTGTCTCTCTTCCTTCAGAGTCTGTGAGGCTTGTGAATGGATCTGGTCTGTGCTCTGGCAGAGTGGAGGTGAGGTCTAATCAGACGTGGGTCTCAGTGTGTGAAGCTGGCTTTGACTGGCAGGATGCAGAGGTGGTCTGTCGGGAGCTTGGCTGTGGGGCTCCTTCAGCCCTCCAGGGGGCGCTCTATGGGGAAGGTGAGAGTCCAATCTGGGTTAAAGAGTTCCAGTGTGAAGGCAACGAGTCCCGTCTGCTGGACTGTGACTCCTCAGGCTCAGCTAGAAGCACCAGCTCACCTGGCAATGCTGTTGAACTCACCTGCTCAGGTACTGTAAGAATCAGTTTGTCTCTCACCTCTGTTTCTCACCTGGAGTGACATGATAGAAAGAGCATGGCTGTGTTTAGTTAGGATACATAGAGTCAGAGGGCCTGACTGTCTCCTGTCTTTCTCCAGGGCCTGATGATGTGAGGTTGGTGGGAGGAGGCAGCCGCTGTGCTGGTAGAGTGGAGATGAACCACCAGGGAGAGTGGAGAGGTCTGGTCAGTAGGTGGTCTGGCTGGACCATGCGTGATGCAGCTGTAGTGTGTAGACAGCTGGGCTGTGGCTCTGCTCTTTCAACAAGAGAGACTCATAGTGGTGAAGACCGTCCTGTATGGAGGTTTACATCTCCCTGTGCTGGATCTGAGTCTGCACTGAGGGAGTGTGGAAGAGTGGATGGAGGGGTTAATACTGCTGCTGTCCTGGAGGTGGTCTGCTCAGGTAATACACACATCATGTCATTATATTCACTACTCAGTTACACTGTTACAGTATTATTACATTAAAGATGTCTGTCTTATTGCATACAAGCTGATGTTATCTGTTGAAGGGATTCACATTGTATGAAATGGCAACATTCTGATAGATATTGGTGTATTCTATAATACTACTACTGTCCTGGAGGTGGTCTGCTCAGGTAATACACACATCATGTCATTATATTCAGCTGATGATCTTGACAGTCACACATTTCCTAGTCTGCACCTGTCACAGTAGCTGTGAGAGCTTTACAAAAAGACTATTACACTACATTACACTGTTACAGTATTAAAGGATTATCTCTGGTATTAAAGATGTCTGTCTTATTGGATACAAGCTGATGTTATTTGTTGTAGCGTCCACTTTGTATATAATGGCTACATTTCTATACAAGTGTTATTATTGGACAGATACCTACACACTTGTGCTGATGGAGCTTATATGAACAGCTTACTGCATGGTGGTTTAAATGTAAATGTGCTGGTCTGAGGGAGTGTACACCAGGGTTTAAAGAGACTCATACTCATGGTGTCCTGGCAGTGATCTGCTCAGTTATGTTTTCAGAAATATCACGTGATGCTACTGTATACTGCTGTCTCAGTCACTAAAGTAGCCCATGCTGCCCTGTGAGGGAGGGAGGAGAACACAGCAGATCTCACCATCACACCTGAATCAGAGAGGTTGGCTTCTCTCCCCTCTTCTCTGTCTTTGCAGATCTCCTATTCCAGCCTATTGTCTCCCTGTCTTCCTCCATGCGAGGGGTCTCCGAGGGCCAGCAGCAGGGGCTGCAGGTGTTCAAGGACCACAGCTTTGACATCAGCTGCTCCATCCAGCCACAGTACCCAGGAGGGTCCTTCCACCTCACCTTCACCGGCTCCAACACAACCCTGAGACACACGCACCCAGCTGTCAATCACTCTGCCAACTTCCTGTTTCCTGCTGCAGACCACGGCCACCAAGGAAACTACAGCTGTGTTTATGAGGTCTACGTTTTCTCTCATAACTTCACCTCTGAGAGTGAACTCCTCTCTGTCACTGTCGCAGGTAACTGATGGACTTTTAGAACCACAATCCCTACCTTTTTCACTCAACCAATTGGTTGGGCTGCTATGACACATGTTTGTAAACCACTGGGTTGGTCTTGAGTGAGTCTAACGGTCAGTGAGTCATTCGATTCCTGTGGTGATCTGGGGGTGGGTGACCACAGAATTATAATATGGATGTCAGTAGCACTACCTTAAGGTCACTGTCTCTCTCCACAGTCCACAAACAAAGTAGCAGCACTTTTGACATGAAAGCAATATATGATGATGTAACTTTTCAGTTGACAGCTTAATCTGATCTGATGATTCTCAGTTTCCTCATCCGCTGTGTTTCAGTTCCAGACTCTCCTCTGACAGATTTCATCATCAGAGTGGTGATGCTGGTGGTGATGCTGATCTTGGTGATATCCACCCCTGCCCTCTATCTGTTCTTTAAGGTACAAGTTATTACCCAGTCAGTCGGGGGAATGACAGCCGTGGCACAGAGGTCAAGTCTTTGCTTAACTACCACGTTTGCCTATCTGCTTGCTGATAGACTTGTTGTGTTCATGTACAGTAGGCCTGTGATAATGAACCTGCTGCTCATTTCTCCAAGTCTCTCCCCCTGTTCCTGATTCTTGTTGTTGTGTCTCTCCAGACCACCAGGGGGCGGAGGCCAGCAGAGAGGGAGAGCATGGAGATGGAGGCCCTGCATTCCAGTGCTGAGGCGGGGCCAGGAGAGGAAGGAGCAGCCCAGAGGATGGAGCAGGAAGAAGCTGCTGTTTAGAGGCTGATCTGAGGTCAGTCATGTGGTGTCCCTGCCAATGGTGACTGACAGCTTTGGTCTGATCCTGAATCTTTGAAGTTCCACCCCGTCTATTTTTATCAGGAGTTTTTTTCTTCTTTTTGAAGTTGTTATCTTTTCAGATTGCATTAATGCCTGTTTGTACTGTACTTGCATGATCCATTATTATCATTGTTATTACTGATGTATTTTATGTTTGCTGACAGTAACAAAGTTGTTAAATGATTGTATGAATCCAGCTTTATTTTTATATTGAAAAATACTTTTGAATGCTGTAAAACACAATGCTTTTTTATTCAAGGACAGTCAGCCAGGGCTGGAATTATCTCTGCAGGGTTCGATATCCTCACCTTGATGTTGAGAAACTCATCAACTTTTTTATTTGGCTCTTGAGGTCCCGGGAGTCAAAACTGAACTTGGAAAGAGTGCTTTTAGTTCTGGTGCTCCTAGAGCATGGACTAGTTTAGTTCTGGTGCTCCTAGAGCATGGACTAGTTTAGTTCTGCTGCTCCTAGAGCATGGACTAGTTTAGTTCTGGTGCTCCTAGAGCATGGACTAGTTTAGTTCTGGTGCTCCTAGAGCATGGACTAGTTTAGTTCTGCTGCTCCTAGAGCATGGACTAGTTTAGTTCTGCTGCTCCTAGAGCATGGACTAGTTTAGTTCTGGTGCTCCTAGAGCATGGACTAGTTTAGTTCTGGTGCTTCTAGCGCATGGACTAGTTTAGTTCTGATGTTCCTAGCGCATGGACTAGTTTAGTTCTGGTGCTCCTAGAGCATGGACTAGTGACGTTCGGCTCCCCTCCCTCTGTGCTGACCCCAGTTCTGGGGCTCTTTAGGTCCTATGAGGTTAGATAACAGTTTTCTAGTGTCATACAAACTGTGAGTCCCTATCAATATCTTTGCTATCATGTAGCCTGTAGATCAAAATCACCTTGTACATGGCTACAAGGTTCTCTGTGTGCTTTATCCAGGCTGTCTCCGTCGTCCCCTGCAGCCCAGCTTCTAAGATGTAGGTCCTACATGAATCAATATCCAAAGTAAACAGACCACTGGATTGCTTCTGAACAACAATGCATACGTTAGTTAACTTACTCCAAGCCTTTCAGCGTGGCGTTTCTCTTCCCCGTAAACAGGGAAGAGTTGGCCGTCCTCCAGAGGGAGGACCGGCTGATGTTGAATGGGGGAGAGAGAAGGCAGAGATGAAGGCTGAGTGGAGGGAGGAAAGGGGGTTGTTTAAGGAGAGGGAGGACCGGCTGATGTTGCTTCTAGAAGCCTCAGTCAAAAAAACCTGTTTTACCTTGTTACATTATTGTTTTTATTTTTTATTAAATGTATTTTCTTGAATTAAATTGGTGTTTGTGTGTCATTCCTTGTAATGTATTCCCAGTCAAAGAACAAATGTCACTATACCTAAAACCAGTCATTAGAGTAAAAGAACATTCCTATTGGACATTGTAGTTTGCAATTAGGCATAAAAGACGGAACACACATGTTGGTTCACAATGCTTCATTGGAATTATTCAGAGACGGTTATGAAAGCATCACTGTTTAATGTGTCTGACTAACGACTACTTGATAAGGGAGTTACATGTCCAAAGCGCTCTGCGTGTTGTGTTAAGACCTTCCAAGTTACTGTACATGACATGTAGACATATCAAGACAATGTGTCTGATGTGTAGATATTACACTTTGTTTAAATGTAAATACATCAAGAAGTAACCTTTACATGTATAATGGAAGAAAAACAACCATAAACATTTCTTGGATATTTTTATTACACAATGGTCTTCAAATATACTTTTGACTTGTTTATATTTGGTCAGATCATTAGCTTTCCTTGCAAAAGGTAGACAGGAGATGCGATGAGAACGCTGATCTGTTGTCTCCCCCCAAAAAACTTAGAGAACTGATTACTATGTACAGTGTTACACATACATTTAACACTAGAATAGCTGAGGGTGGGTCAAGGTGACCCATGCAACTACATTAAAAAATAATTCTCTGCAACCGTTCAAGTTACAGCGCCCTGCTTTCATGACTTTTCCTAGATATGTGCGTTTTACGTGTCAGTGTTTTTGAAACTTCGAAATCCCACCAGGAAAAGGTAGTTTGGTCATTTTTTTAGTGTATTCTGGCTAAAAGCCGGTCAGCCATCTTTTTTTACCTGACCTGAAGGCTGCAATGCTACTTTCTCCCAGCAGATGTCGCCTAGGTTCATCAATATGTTTTTTTTTTAATAGGAATCAAGGTTGAATGAATAATCCATCCTTACATATGGATATAAGAATGTGCACAGCAATAATATTTTTCTGGTAGACTATATGTGATTTCAACAATGAATGCAAAAGGTTACACTCACACAATGGCTCATTTAGATAAAACTATGTTTAATCTCAAAACGTATGCTATCAGCTCAACACAGGTCAAATGTTTTCAAACGAATAGCACTCAATAGTCTATGATGCAAATGTTGAATTTTGAAATGCTGTGAATGTCTTGAAAACACAGCCTTATGTTTATGGATGTGAATGCTTATGAAGGCTATTGAATGAATGCAAAATTACTAGGGGTGCAGGCTATTCAACCCTCTAGACCATTTGCATTGGTTCAGGGAATAATATGTTACAATGTTGCACTTGGCACTTGGATCGTTTTTGTTCAACTGGCAATCTGGACAAAACAAATATATAATATAACTGGGAGTATAATATAATTATAATTATATAGGAGCATTGGTGTGAGTAAAAAGAACTGTGCTTTATCCCTCTGGAGTCTGCGCCCGCGGTGGCGTCGTACGTTTTTATAGATTTTTCCGCCATATCAACACGCACAGAAATCATATACATAATTTTACACCGTTGTTTTGTGTATAAGACGTCTGTTTCGTGTCTTGAGATTTACAGCGTTTATGATTGGTTCCTGAAGGCCTACGCCGCCTTCTCTGAATCTCCATTGGTTGGCGCTTTCCCCATGGATTCAGCTGTCTATCAGTCTCAGACATAATAAACCAATGACCATCCACATTATTCACCACTTTCTATCAAGAGAGCCCCCCATTGGATAAAACTGGGCCATGTGGTTTGCAAACAACTAGGGAGGATGTTTTGAATCCGGCTGGGCTAACGTTACTGAATGAACTTAGGCTACCGGAGAAGATAAAATGAGCAAACAAACACAAAAACAGGAGATGTGCTGAGGTTTGAGAGGCTGTCTTTGAGTCCAGCTCATCAGAAGAGGAGCTTGGGGGATTTGGAGACGTGACAACAATTTGGATCTCGTCGATGATGTAAGTTTTGGCTAGCTTCGCCAACGTTAGCCCATTCTTACCCGTAATGTTGACGTTACTGTAATGTTGCCGACTGCTTATGTTAGCTAGCACTGTTTATGTTAGCACTGTATGTTAGCTAGCTCTGTGTGTTTATGTTTTATGCTTAGCCACTGTTTATGCACACAAAATGATCAATCCTACTGTAAGTTACCTCATGAACTTATCAAGAATAAATATCCGCTCATTATATTTGTGCGTAAAGGGAGTAACTTAGGGTGGTTTCACACATAAGCTGTGTTCGGAATCGCTCCCTCGTTCAGCCCAAAATGGCTGACGCCCTATATAGTTCAATATAGTGAATAGGGAGCGATTCCGAACACAGTTTGTGCGCACCAACCGAGCTTTGGGCCCGAGAGCGCTCTGTATGGGCCTGTGTGAACACAACAATCGCAGACAAGTGCGCAGTAAAACTCTCCTGAAGAGGTGTTTTCGGAGCGGTCACAACCGATTTCTAGGAAGCTCCAGTTGTGTGAAACCGCCCGTTCTCGGACAGACGCAACATGTTTGACCTAAAAAAGACCCGTAGTCAGATGCGCTGTGCATTGTGGGGCGCACTGTTTGTTTACTCTCCAGTGGAGTGCGAGCTAGCTAGCAAGCTAGCGCAAAGGTGATGAGGGACTGAATAACTGAAATATTATAACTGAAATAAGAGGACAATATACATGAATAAGCACTAGTGCTATGAGCAACAGGCGTTGTAACATCTCCATGTTTACTTCATCTCCAACGTTAGCAGCATACCTAGGCTAGTGCTTAGGCTAGTGCTAAAATTACTCTGTCGCCATGAGTGTTATACGTTCTGCTTTTTGTGGTAATTGTAACGTTCTGTTGGCAACTTTGAAACATTTCAGTTGTGACCGTTTCTTGAACTTTTGTGAGGCGTTGTGGAGGGCCTTTGTTCGTTGGCCACCATTAGGCTGCCTGACGCAAATTCATCTCGGCTAACGTTAGCTAGCTAGTTTTGGCAATGTAATCGTTGTCTGATTGGCTATAAGCCAATCTTTAATGATTTTGAGAGAGAACAGAATAGCTAACTGTCCCAAATGCTCTGGCAACGTCTGTGAAAGTTCCCATGTTCATTTGGTCAATGAGTAGGCTGTGCTAGGTAGGCAGTTGGCACTACTAGCTAGCTAAGCTATTATTGCTAAAATTAGCCATCTTATTAGATTCTGCAAAACTTCAGATGTCTATCACAGGCTGGACAGTCATATCAATGTCTCTTCTGTGTGCAGTATTTCTGTCTCTTTCACTTGGTTAATTGTCCTGTCTCTCCCTCCAGCCCAGGTGGCCTATGGGCTCTGGCACATCCAAACTGGAAGGTGCCAGAAACTGGGAAAAAACTTGAGGTGATGATGCAGGCGAAGGGCGAGAGGAGACATGAGGACCAGTACAGAGAACAGGTATGGAGACCAGAGTAGAACCAGGATGTTACTGTTATACTAGCACAGAACAGTGAAGATTAGCACAGACCAGTATATTCATGGGTTTCAAATGTAGTCCTAGACCTGCCATATTGGGGACCAACACAGGTGTTTCAATTTATCTTATGCAGTAGAACTAATTCATTAATTTGAAACACCTGTGTTGGTCCGGCAGGTCTAGGACTTCATTTGAAACCCATGAATACGTGCAGACCAGGTACTCTATAGCCGGGCACTTGGTCTAGACTTTATCTTAATATTATTTTAAATATTATTTTAGACCACCTACTTTATCTTAATATTATTTTTAATCTTATTTTAGACCACCTACCTTGGGGCCCGAACATGGGACTCCACGCCACATCGTCCACAAACCACAGCATGCGATGCCAGTTCTTATGGTTGGTGTTTGTTTTTTCTGACCTGTTCACATTTTTTTAATTATATATACTTATCAAAGACCAATTCTTTCAGCCATTTACAAAGTCAAATTTATTTTGAATTCTGTGCTTTAGATCGGCCATGACGTCTTGGGGCTACACACAACCCCCCAGGTTATTCTGCTTTTGTTGTACAGCCATCAGACTACTGTACACCTGAGTTGTGTGCACAGTTGTGTACAGTTACAGTACCAGTCAAAAGATTGGACACCTTTGCATTCAACTGGATGAGAAGGTGTCCAAACTATTGATTGTTACTGTACATGCCATCTGTCTAGAGTATTTATATAGCCTACCATATGTCTAGTGTCCATCTCCATAATGTTATATGCTGTTCATAGTGTACTATATGTATGCTGATATATGTTATGTACTGTATGTTCGTTATGCTGCTTTTGAACATTTTCTTTACTGTACCTGTCTCCTCTTACGAGTATTGCATTAATCTGTGTTATATTGATGTGCTACTTTAAATAAAATTTAAAAAAAGTTCACACATCTGTTCTCATTTATTGCATGCATTATTAGCAATATTACATGCATTAGCATAGCAACGTATAGAGCGCATTAGCATGCAGTGTGTGGGGAGGGTGGTGCAGTATGAGCAGCAAGCCACCAACGCACTGACGGAGGACGTAGGGCCGCCGAGTTGGTCATCAGCGGGCGGCTGGCTGCCCACTGATGATCTGCTAGCTGGGCAGAGTCCCCCTGGCGCACAGTGTAATGGCTTGCTAACCTGCCTTAGCTCAGAGACCAGATTGTCCTTCTCCACCTCATACCATGCTGGGATCAGACGGCTTCTCTCTAGAGAAGGGTTTGTAAAGCCGCTAAAGCCTCCCTACAGAAAATTGCTGTGAGAATGAAGCAGAACTACTATAGTAGTGAAATATAGCGAGTAAGATTTCTTGGTAGGGCTGTAGGCTAACCAAGCCATACCTTGTAGCCCTCCCCCACTGGTTTACATTGACATGCAAATAGGCCTAGCTGTCTGTTTGCTGGTAGCGAATGTCAAAGGACAGGGAGCTACCTTTTATTTCAGCCAACTCTCCTAAGTGATGAGATGATATTTACTTTGTGGCATCTGATGTGGTATTTTATTTGAACATGTATTTTTTTATAGGCCTATCAGCGTATCACTTATCACCCAATTGAATTGGTTTCGGTGTAGGTAGGCTACCCTCGTGATCCATGAAGGAACGGTGCGTGAGATTGAGAATAATCTTAAATCACAACGGGGTTGACTGGCTGTTCAGCCACACATTAGGCTAGGCTAGGCTAAGCCTATGAGTTAAAAAAAAAAACAACAACAACATTGCACTGGAAACTGGCACTGTCTCGTTTTTCCACACACAAAATTACATCGAGAGCAACAATCATGGGCGGTCGCCACTACTGAGTTAGACAATACGATTCTGCTAATTTCACATTTGTCAGGCACACTCGTCCACTAACGTTAGTTCATTTTGAAACCCAACGTTTTGCACAGTCGGCAGGCTCACACTCACTACAACCCCCACCATTCACAGAATTCTCAATGAGCCTACATTGACATGCAAATAGCCTAGGATGGTAGGTGACACGTTTGCAGCAGTTTTGCAAATAGGTTAGGCTGCTAGCTGCCAGTTTTAGACTGCTAGCTGACAGTTTTAGACTGCTAGCTGACAGTTATAGACTGCTAGCTGACAGTTTTGCAGTGGCTGGGTGCAAGATCGCTCGTCGTCACTGTAAATGAGGGCAACCTCAGTGCCTCTCGAGCATAAATAAAGGTTTGAAAGATCTATAAATCCCCAAGCCGGCCAAGTCCAATGCATCTTGATCACAACTTTCACATCTATTCTTGGCTGTGATATTTATTGTACCGAGTAAATGTTAACATTGTATATTGTCTTGACCCATTGAGGAAGCTAAATGTGAATATAGGCTAAGCAATACCTGAATTTTAATGTGCAACATGAACAAACTCTAGCCTACTAGAATAGTCGATATTTTCCCATTGCACTTGCAGACCCTTATTCTAAGCCACAAGAGCCACTTATTCAAAAATAAAGTGTTAACTGAATCAGATTATTGTTGGAGTCAATTTATTTTTCAGTAGCCTTTATATTGCATAGAAAACTGTGCTCATGTGTCACGCTGTGTTTGTAGCCCTCTGCAAATACCAACCCCACCCATACAGCAGTAGGATGAGGGTGGTGCAATCATGGCCACTATCCAGCTTCATACACCCAACGGTAGGCTAGCTAAGCTAGCTAGCAAACAAGCAGTTGCAAAGTCGAGCAATACAGGTTGTAAAATGATGCGGGGGCATATCTCTCGCTAGCTATGCATGCCGTATTATATTATTTTAAGAGTTTGCCCCAAAACACAAAAACGTTAATTTGAAGTTAAAAGCTAACAAAAGCTGGGGCTGTCTCTAAACTGGGGCCGTCTCATTCATGACGGCGACAGGCACTAACCTGGCAGACTGCATCGAATAGTTATCAAACAAGCTTGGGAACTAACGTTAGCTGGCATAATCCAATAATTCCCCCAAAAGAACCCCTCCACTGCACAAGCGTTTTACCAAACCTAGCTAATAAGCACAAGCTACTGAGTGCAACGTTAGCCCTGCTAACGGAGAGAACGGATTTTGAGGAGATTGTTGCAGCTGGTGCTAAATGAGGCAAAGGAACATGTCAAATAGAATACAACAAACATGCGGAAAATGTATTCAATCACTTCTTCTTACGGCTTTCCAGCAGTGTCGATGCAACTATTACTGCCCTCCACAGAATGTTGCTACATACTTCACGTCCGGATGTAAACAAGCCGGATTGCCAGATTGGTGCTCCAGCCCCAACGAGTGCTCCAAATCCCCCCAATGCGATAAAAACCCGCCCAAATATTATATATGTATTTAGTATAATATATATCTATATATCATAATACATGTTAAGAAAAATGCCTTTCAGCTCAAATTCCGAAAATAATAACTAATGTGGTAAAACTGCAACACAAGCCTACCCCAGCGGCTAAGCTATCCGACCGGGCCTGAGTAAACATGGAATTCATCCATAAATCCATCTATAAATTGCTCAATAGGTGAATAGTCCTACATCATACTGCGCCAATGTGTTCCTATTTTTCAAGTGTTATCAGTGATATGCTCTCTATTTGATAATAGGGCTTGGGAAAACGTAGTCCCAGACACGACCATCTTATTTCTAGACAGGTGTATCTATTTGTAGCCCAAGCCGATACAGCCGCATTTGGTGTCACAAACACACACACGAGCGCCATCTAGCGGCCATTGTGTGTCAATAACAGCCTCCCATTCTAAAGACTGCGGGGGCATTTGACCCACCCCCCAGCTAAGCTGGTAAGTTTCAAATGCTTGGCGCTGCTAGTGTTAAATGCATTTCAGTTGTTAGTGTAGCCTAGCCTACTCTTTGAACTCGTAGCTAACGAGCTAGGTAGCTAGGCTAACGTTACATTAGGCCTATACAGAACCTTGCACAAAGGCAATTTATTTATGTCGTCTTTAATTAGCCTACTGTATAGCCTATACAAGTAAGTCCGCAGACTAACTCATTGTGTGCTTAATTGCTGTAATATTACCTGCTGATGCCATCGTTTTGATTGCTGCTGACACACGTGTGTTAATGTGGCACTCAGTTAACCCATGGAGCTATGGGGAGTTAAATCTGACTTTTTTTCTCGGGAAATTCAGACTTTTTTTCTCAGAAATTCTGACTTTTTTTCTCAGAAATTCTGACTTTAATCTCAGAAATTCTGACTTTAATCTAAGAAGTTATTTCTGACCTTTTTCTCAGAAATTCTGAATTTAAAGTCAGAAGCTTAAAAAAAAAAAAACTGCTGTTGGCCCTCATACTCTCCTGTACCAAAGTTATCTCGGTGAGTCAAACGTCTTATAATATGTCGTAAATAAGGTCCAGGTTGTCAAAAACGAGCATTGTCCTTTAACACTAGTCTGAGGTGGAACAGGTGCAACTGAATCGAGTCAAATGCAGCCCGCAGACCTTCAAATACCAGGACAGCAGTACATTCACATAACACACAACATGTGCACAATAGGGAACTTTGCTGGAATTCTAATCTCTGCTTCGGCTTTTTGTGGGTCCCTGAAAATCGTGGCTAACTTCCTGACACGTGCACGCTAAGTGCGCACGCTTGCTGCTTCCACATCACTCAGCTTCATTGGACCAACTCATTTTTCAAGCTGCAATGATCAATTTTCACCCCTGGTCCTGCCTGCCAGATACAAACAAGCATGCTAGTGTGGGAGGCATTTGGAAAACGGCTGCCAACAAACGTCAACAATGATTACTTGGATGAAAAGGGTGAGAGGATAATCTGAATTGTTTATATGATTGAATAGACCACATATTTTCAGCCCAGACCAAATCTGTAAATTTTGAAAATACCAATTTGGCTTGTTAATCCTCTTTTTTTTAGCATATTTAAGTTAAGCACTTTTCAGATTTGAGAGACAGATGGTGATCAAGATGGTGTCAGTGAACTACAATACCTCTAGAGGTCAGTAATGCTCCACTCAGCGTCTCCTCACTGGATCTGTTGTACATGTATGTTGTTGAAGCTGTGTGAAGTGGCCATATCATCTTCTTCAACACCTTCCTCTCCAGGCCTGGTTTCCACACGTCACCCACTACAGACAGGCAGGCTGCATGTGTACGGTCATGCTACATACAGTCCAAAACACTGCAAAGCATCATGGGGAATCTGCTTCCCACATCGTCATGTAATCCCACACCTGATGTGTAGCTCCGCCCGGCGTCTCCTGTCACGCCTCTTCCCAGCATGCACCACTGATTGGAGCGTGGCTCTGACAGCGCCCGTGGATGACTTGCTATGATTGACAGGTTGAGAGCGGCGTGGGCGGGGTCCTGATACCTGTGATCTCCAGGATCTGATACGCTGCTGGAAGCGGCGCTGCTGTTGACTCCTAGACCCGTTGGCAGGAAACGGATCTGAATGAGATATATAAGAGCCATGAATGGATTTATGGGGAATTATAATGAAGTGAGAATTGATTATTGTATGCTTGTTTATTATGGTTATTTGTTATTCTTAATATTGCAGTGATTGATAGAATTAATAGGGTCAACTGGGGCGGTGTTGTCAATCCACTCAGCTCTATCTGATTATATACTTCTGTTCACCTGCTGCTTGGGAGGAAAGAGGGAAGGAAGTCGCCGTACTTTTTGTTGACCGCAAGTTTATAAGGTTTCTGATCGCTGTGATTGCTTTGATATGATTTCTGCACGTCATATTGAGTTTATTATTTTTTGCTTAGCAATAAAACTTTAAAACGCATATTTTTGATCTCGGCGAATCTTCTTGTTCAGCGCGTCAACTAGTTAGCCACAGACCTATCTCAGCCGCTCAGCTACTTTTTACTTTGTCTCCAGTAGTCGCTACAAGATATATAGGTATAAGTAATCTTGTGGAGGCGTGTTATAGAATTTACATCTGGCCTCAAGACCTTTCTATTCCAAACACCTTAAACCTTTGTTCTCTCTCTCCTTTTGTAATTCACCACCTCCCTCAACCGTTTACATAGACAGGGTAGCCTCCAGGAGGTCCACACACCTAGAAATGTCTACTCCAGAATGACCATCCTTTGTCCTTTTGTCTCCAAGAAATTGCCGCCTTTTCTCATGTCACATGTCTGTATTCTTGGCCACGCTTGCCATTTCACATGACGTACAATGGGTTAGCCAATCCCATCCTGGAAGCGCCGTACCTGTGTTTTGCTTGAATATAAGTCAGCACAAGATCAGGAGGCTTCACTTCTTTGGATAAACCACTCTTGTTGCGTTGTCCAGGAAGTCCTTGCGCTCGTATGTTTTCTCAATAAACCAGACTTAACCTTTTGAGCGAATCTTGGTAAATCCTTTTTGACTAGATCAGTTAAAATCCATTACAGGCGTCACTAAATGGATTGTCAAAATCAGAGCCGTTATTGCTAACACCAATCTGTTTCTTTCAGATCTGCAAAGGATTGAACAGTTCAGATTATGAATTAAAGAGGGAAATTACAGGAGAGCGTCAGCAATTACTGAATTACAATATTGACATTGATTAGAAGACCTCACCACAGCTAGGAAGTGGATTCACTTGCCACACATGCAAAGAATAGATCTGACAATCCCCCCACGGACATCCATTTTGAATAATGCGGTAAGTGGAGTCTATTTAAACCCTATCTGCTTGACCTCTTGGTGCTCTGCGGCTTGGCGCGGACGTGCCGGGATTAACCGTCTCCTCTGAGGTAAGCTGACTCGTAACAAATGGAGAGATAGTATTTAAACGCCCATAACGGTGCATTAGTATTGAAATGAGGTGCCACTTTGTCAGCGGTCTCACTCTGGGTCAGTAAGACACATCAAAAACATGCCTGAGGGACAAACCCCCCCGCGTATCCCCACCTACACACACTCACACTGTCACACACACACACACACAGCACTGTTAACCACCTCACTCACGGGCAGAGAGGAGGAGGTGCATGCTGATGAGCCACTACTGAAATGCACCAGTCGATCTGATCTGTTTTCGGAGAGCAGGAGAGAGATACCGTTGGGGGGGGGGGGAAGTGAAGGACCCCTGTGGCTCCCTGGGAAGGAAAACAGGATACAGCAGGAACTCTTCAGTGGCTAAATCAGAGATGTCCTCTTCAAGATCTGCATGGCTTACTTTACTTACTAAGGCCTTTAAATTCCCTGAGGAATCATCGATTAAACCCTTCCATCCTCTTTAGATCTGCATAAGCAGCGTACAGTGTTAAAGGACATTTAATAATGGCCCATCAATTCACAACCACACTACATATTCATGCAGAACATACATAATAGGCTACTGTCATAAAAGTGCTTTATTCAGACCATGCGTTCAGCCCACGGAAAATCAATAAAACGACAGCAAATAAACAATTAATTTCGCCCTGTTGGTCCTCTGTGTTAGATGATGTCTTATTTTTATGTCAACGTCTTCCTCCTACATTCTCCCTCCCTCACGTTGACTGTTTTTAAGTGTGTAGAAGTTTAAAGATCGAAAATGTATTTTGAAATCAATTTCAGTCATATCCTGAGTTGTTTTCTACACTTTACATCATGACCTGAAAAATGTGTGACCTTGATAAAGTGTACTGCCTTCTCCCAGACTTTGATTGCTTGGTAGTTGCACAGTTGTTTAGAAATGACTTTTACCCAAGAAAACTTTAATGTAATCTGAAGGGTAAGAACTCTTCAGAGATTTTGCCTTGACTCTAGATGCTGTATTGTTTCTATCCATACTGCATGTAATAAAGACAGTGCTTTGCCTAAAGCCACAAAGAGTGAAGAACGAGTTTTCTCCCACTAGTGTTATTGGACGGTTTTAATAACTACTGTAACTTTTATTATATAACTTACATTTTATCTGATGTGTTTTATATAGGTTTCACTACGATCCCTTTACAGCATACCCTTTTGTGTTGGTGGATAAGAAAGGATTTTTTTCCCGAATGCTGCAGTTTGGAAAACTTGGCTTTGCAGGCCTTTAAAAGTGAAAAATTAAAAAAAATGAAAGATTATTCCATATCTCCTTTACGCACGCACGTAGGCTATACGTAGCCTACTCACACACACAAACACAAAGCCCACGAAAATATTGCTTTTCCATTCGTTTCTGTTGTAATTTTATTCGCTCTGGTTTAATTTGATTTGTTTTTGTTTTATTTAAATTTTATTATTTATTTCATTTTATTATTAACAATTTTCGATTAGTGAAGACCGTGAAGACCTTGTCGATAGTCTGTCCATTAGTCGACACATTTGCACATCCCTACTGTAAATAAACTGTAAAAGTGTAGATCAACTTAAACTATCTAAATGACTGACAGACACTTCATTTTGGAAATCAAGGAAGCCTAAGGGTTTCTCAGAAATTAGGCAAGGTTTTCCACAGAGATAAAGTTGGTTTCACGTTCGACATTCGTCACATTCATATTTGGAATTTTAGGGACCGTGGAGAAAGTACAATCATAATCAGGAAAAAAATCAATAACTGCCAATATTGGACAAAGACACCACAAACCACTTGCAAATTATTCTACTAATCAATATCTATCTGTGACAGCTTTTGGATTCATTAAATTATTGATTACCAATTTATTAAAAATCAATAAATCAATTAAACCAATATTTAATGTGGTTAGGATCAATAACTGCCACTTCAGAATTATTCTACTAATCAAGATTTATCTATGACACCTTTTGGTTTTCTGAAAATATTGATTACCAATTTATTAATCAATCAGACAGATATTTGGTCAAGTTTTTAATCAATAACTTTGCCAATTCTGGGCACAGACACCTCAAACCACTTCTGAATCATTCTACTAAGCAATCTCTATCTATAACATTTGGTTTTCTGAAAATGTTGATTACCAATTTATTAAAAATTAATTAATTTATTAAACCAATATTTAATATGATAAGGATCAATAACTTTGCCAATTTTGGGCACAGATACCCCAAACCCCTTGATCAAAAACTTTGATTTAATAAAACCAAGAGCTGTCATAGATAGATATTGATTAGTAGAATAAGTCAGAAAGGGTTTGAGGTGTGTGTGCCCAAAATTATATATAGTTATTGATTCTAATCATATTAAATATTGGTTTAATTGATTTTTAATGAATTGGTAATCAATAATTTCATAAATCCAAGAGCTGTCATAGATAGATATTAATTAGTAGAATAATTCAGAAGTGGTTTGAGGTCTCTGTGCCCAGAATTGGCAGTTATTGATCATAATCATATTAAATATTGGTTTAATTGATTTATTGATTTTTAATAAATTGGTAATCAATATTTTCAGAAAACCAAAAGGTGTCATAGATAGATATTGATTAGTAGAATACTTCAGAAAGGGTTTGAGGTGTCTGTGCCCAAAACTGGCAAAGTTATTTATCCCAGCCACATGAAATATTGGTTTCATTGATTTATTGATTTTCAATTAATTGGTTATCAATATTTTCAGAAAACCAAAAGGTGTCATGAATAGATATTGATTAGTAGAATAATTCAGAAGTGGTTTGAGGTGTCTCTGCCCAAAATTGGCAGAGTAATTGATCCTAACCACATTAAATATTGGTTTAATTGATTTATTGATTTTTAATAAATTGGTAATCAATAATTTCATACATCCAAAAGCTGTCCCAGATCGATATTGATTAGTAGAATAATTTGCGAATGGTTTGTGGTGTCTTTGTCCAATTTTAGTAATTGATTTTTTTCCTGATTATGATTGTACTTTCTCTACGGTCCCTAAAATTTCGAATATGAATGTCTGACGAATGTCGAACGTGAAACCAACTTTACCTCGGTAATGTTTCCTCATGGTGGGCGTTTCTAAATTGCAGAAGTGACTCATGCACATTTTCTGGAACTACCCAGTCCAACAGGCTGGTTGGGGAAAAACGCATCCCAAATGTGAAAACCCTGCCCACAACTAGAGCACAGATCACTCAGTTTATATAGGCTACTATACATAGGCTGCAACCATTTATCAGAAGATGACCGTTACAGCAAGAAACACCAACCAGCTACAGGTAATAGTCACACATGTTCATCATGGTGGGAATGGGACTGGAACGGAGGCTTCTTCCACGGTCACGATGGGACAGACGGACTCAAAGCTCGAAAAATTCCGGAAGGGGCATCCAAAAGCACTAGGGGTAACAAATAATTAATTCATTAATTATGATAAGTACTTCACTGGTGACTACTACTATTATGAATATTGCAAAATGTCCTTATATTTCGTTTTCATTCTCCAGACTGTACAGATCATGATTGGGGTAGTAATGCTCTTAATCGGAATTGTGATAGCTGTGAATGGAGATAGTTTTGCTGTTTTGTCTGGAACTTCATTTTGGGCATCAATGATTGTAAGTAGCCTACCCACCCTTCTTTTCCAAGCATATTTTCACCGTAATCTGAAGGGACATTTTAAGGCACATTTCTCACTTCAGAAATGATAGCTTGCTGCACTGTACACAAAAGTGGATACGTCACAAATGCAAAATACACAAGAAACTCATCATCAGTGTTCTATTGCTAGCGAAAATAAGTCACTGTAAATTAACTGTAAAAACGCAGATCAACTTAAACTATCTAAATGACTGACAGCCACGGCATTTTGGAAATCAAGGAAGCCTGATCCAGATGGCCCTTGTGGCTTAGTTCCGGCCCATATATGGCCCAGAATCATTACACATCCGCTTGCTATCTAGGAAGGGTTTCTCAGAAATTAGGCAACGTTTCCTCTCATGGTGGGCGTTTCTAAACTACTCATCCCTGTTCAACAGGCTTTATATTTTATGTTTCATATTTTTTAATAGAATAATGCAATCAACAAATAGTCCTAGCAAAAAAAGAAGACAACACAAAGTGGTCTAGTCAGGACCACACAGTGAGTGGTTATCATAAAGACAATGACAAATAAGCACTTTTTTTTTTCTCTTACAGTATATCATTTTAACTAATTAACAAACACATTAAACAGGTTTTGTTCTTGGTATTAGAACCCACTCAATATACAGTAATAAACAACAGTTTTAGGACTAAATGATCCTAACCCCCCCCCTTTGTCAGAGAGGCTGATACAGTTGAAGCAAAACGTTTCAATGTATGTCTGTCCTTTTTATTGTTTTTAATGTAGCTAAATGTTTTATTTCATGCACTTTGAGTTTTATGAAAAGTTCTTTATAAGGAAAATGCATTAGTAGTAGTAGTTGTTATTGTTATTATCATGAGTATTCTGTTACTATTATTATTATTACCATGTACCCTCTGCAGTGGCGTATTTAGGCATGGGCAACATAGGCATCTCGGGGGGGGGGGGGGGGGGGGGGCGGCAAGAGGAGCAGAAAAAAACTCTGCGAATCTCCGCAAAGTAAACCCCCCCCCCCGTCACCAAATCGCACGTCAATCAGAATTGCCTGCGCCGTAGCGGGGGGGTTCGTCCAAGGTGGCATATCAGCTAGAAACGCTACTGACCCTCTGTGAAAAAGGGGATGTTGAAATAGAATGTTGTGTTCATCTGTTATTCCCCCTTACTGTAACTCTTTTCTGGTAGATTGCTCAACAGTCAGATAAATATTAGGAATCCTCATTTTCTGTCCGTAAAAACTATTTAATTCATTAGGCCTGCTTTACATGTGTCCTAATAACTGTTTACTCTATTTCCCATAGTACATTGCCACTGGCTCTCTCGCTATTGCATCTGACAACAAACTAAACACATGTCTGGTCAGTATCAAGCTGTCTTTAAACACACACACATGCACACACATGTAAAGGCACTCCCTTGGCACACACAGTAAAGGAATATTGCCAAAGCCTTAATTGATGGTAACAGGCCATGCTTCATAGTCGGCTGTAGTAGTGCTGGTCAGTTGATACCAACTCCATTTATGTTGTATATTTCCTTGGCACAAAGATTCTATTTTCCCACGTTTTAAGATTAGTATAGCACCCACATAGCCTATCAAAAACACTTGCACACTAACACTGCATAGTGGCAAAGGGGACAAAAGAGCATTATGTTCTACTGTACTGCTGTATACACAATCAATAACCAATCCCATCTCTCTCTATTCCCTCCCTCAGGTGAATGCTACACTGGGTATGAGTGTTATTGCCTGCATTGCTGCTGGCATAGGCATCATTTTCTACTCTGCTGACACAGCTGGAGTACTGTTACATATGAGTTGCTATCGATACGGTGGTTATTCATCACAATATGATGATTGTGTTCGCTATCAACAACCATATAAGGTTAGACCACATATCTATATCTATTCAATATATATTCAATATCAATTTATTCAGTAGAATGTTTCAGGCAGCACTTGTGTCACTGCAACTGATCGCATGGGGGAAATGATCAAATACACTCAAGGTTTTGATGCTCCAAAATAATTTATATTACCGTTTGACAGAGTTAGCACTTCATGCGTAGAAGCCAGTAGTGTATAACTTTAGCAGGTGAAACAAAATGTTGAAGCAAAATGCTTTCTGTTTAGACATGCTGAATGATTAGGTAGGTTCAAGCATGAAAATCGATTAGGGTTAGCGCTTGTGATAGAAACGAGTAAAACTGGAAATTAAAAGTCACATTGGGAAAAGGTTGTAATATTTAAATTGCAACATTCGCTGCCAAGGCAAGTATGTTAGCTATACTCACCCACTTGCCCCAACCTACCATTTTCTGTTTTCTGTTCCGACACTAAACATATACAGTAGCACTCAGTACATATCTATTCTACGTCGGTAGGCTCCACCCCTTAAGGGTTCCGCTCCTATCGGTATAATCCCCCGCCGTAGGTGGTACCAGCTGAAAATGTATTCATGGACTCGCTTCAGCCAAAGTCCAATCAGAATGGAGCAGTATAGCTATATAAGCTATATTCAGCTGCAACTGATTTCTGCACTCAACACCATCATCTTCAAGACAATAGGCTTATATCATGCAGCTGCCATTGGTCAAGTCTCAGATGGGAGAATGTGGAATTGCCAGTTGTCTCCAATGTTAAAAGATCACTATAACAATACCACTTGGAGAGCCGAAATAATTAAAATATCTAGAATACACTATCGGAATTACAAACTCATCATGACCAGACTGATTGTTTTTCATTGCCATTGTTTTCAGAACTGTAGCTTCTTGACTCTCAGCCGTCTAACTGACACCAGCCTGAGGAAAGAGCTGATTTACTCACCTTGATGAATCTACAGTACTTCACTTCCCAAAAGTGTGTTCATGCACTGAGGGCTCTCTCTGACCTATGACCCCGATTCTCCAATGGCAGTTAGGCCGAGTGACACAGTAGCCAAGGCTACATGACTCACCACATGCCCATCACACTTATCAAGGCAAAACCACAACCTATGGCCTGTACAGTAGGTACTTTATTGATAGGTATGAGTACCTTCTATCTTCCGTTCTGCAACTCATTATACTGTATAGGACTCATAGCCTACTTTATAATTATTGGTTGTTTTCCCTATGCAATCAGCCTGGTCAACATATCCAACAGCTTAACTAAAGATTGTTCACCCATCTCTGTCCTTGTGAACAGGTCAGATCCACAGGAATTGCAGGTGTCATGTTGGTTCTCACAATACTGGAGTTCATCGTCTCCATCTGCATGTCATCGTTTGCCTGCAAGGCTACCTGCAATACAGGGCCTCAAGTAAGACTTGTTCAGTTGTTAGAGAAAAGTGTTTACAGTTAGTGACCGACAATTAAATGTGCTTCGACTGTAGGTCTATAATACTGGAGCCCACTGTGTTTTGACCAAAAGAAAATGTCTGTCTTTTAGCCAGTGTATTTCATTGGGAGTGACATACTTCAGAGCAGCACTGTAGCTGAAGGCCCCGCTACCCCTCTGATGGACCATCAAGTACTGTGAAACAACTTGAGGTACTTACTTAGGACAAGTGTCTATTCCATGAACTCTGTATGCTGAAACCAGTACAATAAACCTGTGTTTTCGCCGCTCCAAATCCCATGTTGGACATTCTTCATTTGCAAGAAGACCAGACTAGATGTGGTATCAGCTGAGTGATGCTGCAACCTTATTGAACTTTAAAAACACAACGCAGACTAACAGACAAAGAAACATCAAAAAGAAAAACGCCAAAAGCCAACACCATGTTGTAGTACATCTCTTACTCAGTAATACGTGTTCTCTGATCTTGGTTTCTCACAACGCAGGTTCATCAGAAAGATCAGCCCCCTGGATACTTCGTCTGAGAAGCTGCCTTGCTGACTGATCCACTTCTCATGTTTATACCATGTATTCTGTCCGTCATTTTATATTTCCCTGCATCCAACAGCAAGTTCAACAGCTACAGTGGCAATAAGCACACTGATGTGCTCCAAATAATTCTGCTGTCTAAGGTAAATCACGTCCTAGATGCGTCTTTGCTAGCCTGGTTTCACCAGACCCAATTAGTGTGAAGGGGCTGGAAATTCTCTGTTGATTTTTAATTTCCAAGGGAGGCTATCAACAGTCGCAGTAAAAAATGCCTTTGGATGCCATTGGAGAAATATGGGTTAGTCATTGTATCAAGTGGGGAAAGTCAAATCATAGCATAGGTTTAGCATTTCTGTTTCTCTATCTTTGTATGTTTGAAAAACAAGTACTGTATAATAATGACAAAATGACAACTCTTAGCAAGCACTTAATGCCAAACAGTTTATAGTAAAGCATGTATGGTGTATCCTCAGTGTGTAATTCATTGGTTCTAATTCAATAATAATATGCCAGTCTAACATCTACAGCTGAGAGGGCCACCTTCAAACAGGAGAACAGGAGTGTGTGATGCTATCATCAGGTGCTGTACCTCCTACTGAAGGTGTTGAAAGAGTGAAGGAGCAGCATGCATGATCTGAGAGCTTTAATGTCCTGTCTAGGAAAAACACTTCCCAGATGTCATGGGATTCTGAACAATGTGTATTAAGCACTGCTAACATAGCTACTCAACAGGCCTAATAACTCCTCCTACCCATGGCGATATTCCCAATACTGCACAGTCTCTGGCATAGTTGTTATTTTTGGTAAACTGATACCTCTGGCTGATTGTCTTCACACTGTCCACACATGTTCCCGTCTACATGTCTGTCCTTAAAACGCAATAAATCAATATACAAATATAAAGAATTTCAGAGTGTCTCCCCAGATACTCAGTTTCTGTATGCACAATTGAGATCCTGACTAGTATCATCGCTGCCTGGTATGGGAGTAGCACCATGCTAGACCGGAAGGCATTGCAGAGAGTGGTACGGTCAGCAGAATTGGCTGTGTTGAGGCCGGTGTGGCAGGCCGGTTGTTTTCTTTGGGTTTTATGAGTGTATTGGTTTCCAGGGGCCTCATTTATCAAAGAGCGTGTAAATCCAGGTGTAAAAGAGGGCGTACGACGAAAACGCGGAAAATGCGAAATGTAGCGTACGACGAGAATATTTACACGCTTTTCGGATCTATCAAAAATGTCGTACGCCATTTCCTCCGACGGTGGCGGAGGAGAGAGCGTACGCGCACGCGCCCCGTGTTCCGCCCTCTCCACGCCCAAATTCAACCATATATGGTCAAAACTATGACAGCGCACAACGTGGATACCCCGGAAGGAACCGACATAATATAGCGTGGAGCATTAGGACAGACAAAGACGTTTATGGAAAAACGCGGAAAGAAGAGAAACTTTTCGGAGACGGAGGTGCATGTGCTTGTTGGTGAGGTCCACGCGAGGAAAGAAAATCATCTTCGGAAGGTAAGCTATTTGTACGAGCCTACATTTGTCTGATTGCTCCTACAGTACGTTTCGTGCATCCTGTATGTGGCGTAGGCTACACGGACATGCTGTATTATGTGGCTGTGAGGAAAGCAAACATTCCACACATTCTGTGGTAGGCTATGATTGATTCAGGACCAAAAACAGGGAACGATAACACAGATGACCACTTCATAATGTTAGACCACATAAAACATTTTCCCCTCTGGGTAATTAAGACTCTCATCTAAATCACCCGGTAAATCACACTTAAGCATTTATTTGGCTGCCAACAGAAAAACATATCAATTGAATATGGCTACACAATAAAATGTTTAATGCATAATCAAGTTAACAGACAAACTCAAAGAAAATGACTGAAATTGTTTCTCCAGACTCTGACGTGGGGTGGGACTCAGAGGAGGGGGAGTCTGCAGTGGTCCTTGACCTGACGGTCGTGCCCCCGCCGGTTGCAGCCTCTACATCCAGTGCCACGACCTCCAGTGCCTCCACCTCCAGCGCACCGGCCTCCACCTCCAGTGCCATCTCCAGCGCCTCCGTCTCCACCGCCCACGCCTCCACCTCCGGCTGCCAGCGTCCCTGCCTCAAGGGTCCCTGAGGGCTGGGCTTCCTATCAGACGCTGTGCTGGAGGCTCATGACCCTAGAGGCCCAGAGGGAAATGGCAGAAGGGATTGGGGCAGTTGTGGGGCAGTTGTTCAGCAGTTGGTGGAGGTCACCACACTACACCACCAGAGCCAACAGGACATCCTCACTGCACTTCATTCCCTCACACATGCTGTCACGGACCTCACACTGTCACTCACTACCACACTCACGGACCTCACACAGTCACTCACTACCACACTCAAGGACCTCACACAGTCACTCACTACCACACTTACGGACCTCACACATTCACTCACAAACACACTCACACACCTCACACAGTCACCCACCAACAGACAATAAAATGGTAGAAATGTGAACCTTACTTGTTTGTGTCTTCATAGCTGGCGCATGACCTCAGTGTGGGCCCTTTGGCCCCGCTGGTAAACCTCATGACGGGGAGGGGGCTGAGGGCTTGGGTCCTCATTTTGTGGTGGGGTCTTGACTGGTTCTCATTCTTATCAGCTTTGAATATACATCTTGGCAAACATAACAGAATGATGTACAAGGAGGGGACAGATACCTAGTGAAAGTACTATTGGTTGCTAGTAAAAAGACAATAATGAGGGCTTGGTATAAGGTGGAACCCTCAACCAAGGAGCAGTGGTGGGTGTTGTGGAGGAGATTTATGAGATTTATTTATGCATTGAGGATGCAGGAAGGAAAGTTTGAAGGGAGATGGGAAAAATGGGTGGATTATAGAAGGAAGTGTGATGATACCACTAATATTAAAATTGTCATATTTGAGTAAGAAAAAAAAGCTGCATGGATGGAAGTACCCATAAGCTGTTATTGTAAGTTTTTATGTTTTATTGTATTGTCGTTGTATGGATGGAAAATGCTAATAAAGATTAAAGTAAATAAGACAAAGAATATGTATCTTGGCTATGCACACACCAACAAGCCAGCCGTCACGCGCAGCGCCTGCCTCCAGTCTAGCCCCTACCCTGCTGTGCGCCAGGATGAATGAGTCATGCGTGGAGCCAGGCCACCGTGCCACTACACTTGTGATGAGCATGTCACATATGATTTGGGTATTTATAGTGTGCACATTTTTGCGATTCACATAGACGTATTCATTCACTGATGGTGCCCTTATGTGGGTGCAGTCGCCATCGCCGTCACCTCTTTGGAGTTCTATCTCGGCCAGTAGGCCGAGTAGCGCCGGATTCATTTAGGCTCGCATTACGCACAGGAGGACTGTCATTTATATGTGACCGCCGCTGGTAATTTGGTCCTCAACTAGGCATTTTCATTTTTCAGTTTTTTTACAGATTATGAAAGTGCAGATTGTAAGCTTTCAAATGAGGTCTCATACATTGAAATCTGAACATATTTGAAGAAGATATGCTTATTTGAATGCTAGTACTGCCAAATCAACTTAGCTGAGAAATCTCCCTCCAAAGTTCTCCAACATTTTCACACCTCTGACTGCCAGGTAATGGGCGTGAACAATGGCCTGGTAACCCCTCCCCCAGCCACTCCCCCACTGGACGATCTGTCATTATCTGTCAGAGTGGCTGTCAACTTGGGGTATTAACTGAGAGTGGCTGCCAAGTGAGGTGCTCTCTCACTCACACTCTGAGTCAGTATTAATCTTGTGTTGTGAATGCAGTTAAGAACAATATAAGATGAAGTTCAAATTTAACGTTCTTTATTGTCACATACATGATATAAAGTACAAGCATAAGTAGTTAAGTGTACAAAAAAAGGCAACTGTCTAAGGGGCGAATTCACTAAAGGATTGCGCAGCTTTTCCTGACGCAAAGCCTGTGCAAATAAGTCAAAAATTATGTTTGCTATTCACAAAGCCCTCGCAAAGGGTGAAATACGGTGTTAACTGCGTTGCGTTCGTCATTGCGTTGCTCTGCGCCGGTGTTATTAGCTCATATTTAAATTAGGTAATATGGGCGGAGAATGTTCCCCTTTCTATGCAAATTAACATTATTGCAAAACCCGCCCAATTCACAAACATCGGCGCAAATTGCCTCACGCAGTTAAAGTGAAATTAATACCGTTTTCAGAAACGTGGTGGTATTTAAGCGCAAGGGGTGTGTCGCGGCCAGCCTGTCCGCTGATCATGGCAGCAGTGATTGTTGCGAGGCGAAGGCATCGCAATGCCAGGCATGTTGTTCGTGAGAGAATATTTAGAAGAAGGTCACTTTTTGATTTAACACTAGAACCACCGCGGTAACTGTTTGGACACCAGAGCGCGCAGCTCTTCAGCCAACTGGAGGATGAAGTGGCGTCTGGGGAGGCTCAGTTGACTATGCGTCTCTCCACCCGTCCCCAGCGAGTCCAAGCTCCCCCAATGAATATAATAGCCTACATAGCACGAAACTGTGCGTATAATAGTCTATACGCGAAACTGCGCATTCCCTATAGCTGTTCATTGAACGTCTGGGGGCCGATATAGGTATAAATAAATAAATAAAAACATAGCCTACACAATATTTGTTTTATTTGAATGGTCTTGAAAATATTTTGCTTTTGTATCATAGGTGACGGCAGGTATCATCTTCAGCCATGGATGATGACTCCCGTGCGTAATCCTTCCAACGTTGGAGAGGCGGCGTACAACTGGGCTCACATCAGGACGCGCGGTGTGATTGAGTGCACATTTGGAATCCTGAAAAGTCGTTTAGATGCCTAGATCGTACCGGTGGGGCAATGTTATACACTCCCCCAAAAGTATGCCAGATCATCGTGCTGCAACTTGCATAACATAAAATGACAATTTTTCCTTTGTTCGTCTTTTTAAATCATTCCACCTCCGTTTGCAGTCTTCCGCGTTTACACACACAAATGGCACTGACTGATTGGGAAATTAAACACCAAATATGATTTTTTGCTGCAGTCGTGATATTTTTTGCCGAAAGCTGTGAGACATGTTTTTGAACCTCGTCCGTGAGGCCTTCAAGTTCGCTGTCTGAAAATCGTATCTTTCTTTTTCTGTCTGCCATCGTCCAATGATATGCATACGAGTTGTATGCGCTGTATGCGCAGTATTTATGGACATTTCCTATATCAGCAGCAAATTGCACTCAGCCGCAAACACCGAATGGGCGTGTTTGCGCTGGGATATTATTAGCGCAATGTCTTTAGTGAATAGGTTTTTAAAACGGAGCACATAGCGGGCGCAACTGACGCGCAATATTATGGTGCAATTAGCGGGCGCAATTTGCTTTAGTGAATTCGCCCCTAAGTGTTAAAGTGTACAGTCAGTTGTCTGTTTTATAGACAAGGTGCATAGTGTTCATTGTGATCAAGTGTACAACAAAGTAATAACAGTCCCCAGCTCAATACTCAAGGTAATAACAACAGTACTCAGTATACAATATTCTTACAATGCAGTCTGTGCAAGTGTGGGCAAGTCTGTGCAAGAGAACAAGCAACGCTTCAGTATACAAACAGGAAAACAGGAAAGGCTGTGGCCTTTCTCCTGCAGTGCTGTCCGTCCTGATGATCTGCAGTGAATCTTCAAGCGCACAGTCTTGTTCTGAGCTGCTGTGGAGTTTGGCGGGGGACATGTGACGTCTCGTCCCTCATCAGAACAGAACTCTCTGATCTTGTCAAAGAGATACGTCTGTCTGGCCATGTCCAGTCCGGGTGGGGCTTGCACAAGAAACCTTCTCTGGGGGGCAGGACATCAGGCTTGCGCAGCAGCTGAAACTCGACTGCCGGTGCATCACGGTGTTCTCTGGCCACAACCATGCCAGGTCTCTCAGCATCAAAACTGCAATAGAATAGAAGGAAGAAAGTACATTAAACTATTGCCCACAGTACTGGCACTCCATATAGATAAAATAGTACCAGAATGTGTTGATTAAATAGACTAGCTAATGCATGATAGGATGAACGTATTCTCACCTGTTGTGCAAAATCAAAGCTGTAGTGCATAGTGATCTTCTTGCTGGCTGGTATGGAGGGGCCAAGGGAGAGCTGCAAATCCTCACCTTTTTGCTCATCCTGTAACCAAAACAAAAAACAAAGGTGTCAGACTACCATAGCTCTCATGCTCTCTCATTCTGTTTCTCTCTATAATATAGCTACCTAGCTCGATATTAGCTGCCACGCTGGCTAGTTTAGGAACAAAGGGCTAGCTCAGCTAACTAGCATGTTAGCTAACGTTAGCTAGCTAGCCTTTGTTGGTTTGTTATGCTAGCTAGACTTAGTCACTTGTTTAGAAAGGAGCTACTGCTAAACGACTAACGTTAATGTAATGTCAACAGCACAGATAGTATAAAGATCGGCTTACCCCAAAGCAAAGCAGAATGCTTGGCGGTGGTGTGAATCTGGTACGTCGTTCGCTTGGTAGCAGCTTGCTTTGCTGATACAGTCATCTCTGTATCACAGGTCATCAAGAATAAAACTCCGTGTACGAACGAGTCCTGCTCTGCTGGAGTTTTAGCTGCTCTTAAAACTCTTTCCATGTCCTGGATGCCATCCCCGTCTTCTCTTTAGCAAAAGCTGTAGCATCCATGGTTGAACTTGGGACTGAATGTAAACAAAGCCGGCGTGTTGGGGAAGGGTGGGGGGCGGAGAACCCAGAAGCAATAGCCAATGAAACCAAATCATGCTAATCGATCTGCCCGCCCCCAAACCCGACTCGAAATCAGCTAAAAACGAGCTTAGTTTGCAGACTAATTATACGTATTTCGTGAACCTAAAACTGTTGGCTGTTATAGTAAGTGGGTTCTTCACAACTTCAACTTTGGTAATACAAAAAAAAAAAAAAAAAAAACTTTTTTTTATTTATTTTTCCCCCTAGCGCATTTCGGGGTTTGCCGAGTTGCGGACCAAATCACCAGCCGCTGTCACATATGTTTCCCCTATGTGGATCTGAAAACAGTGATAGGGATTAGATTAGGTTGCTAAGAGAACTGCTAGTCACCAGAAGCATTCAAGAACATAACCCGTGCTGGAATACTATTGTATGAACAAATCAATACAAGTAGGGCACATCTACTGACAGGCTGGCTGAATGACTGGAAGACTGACTTGGGACCTCCACTGAGGGCATCCCAGTCCTGGCTATGGATCAGTAGGCTAGTGATGCTCCCCTGCCCCTGGGCTAGTGTAGACCATTGCTAGCCTCTACCCACAAGCCATTACATTGATCATAGGCCTACTAAGGGAATACCAAGGGGAGTCTCTTGGAGTCAAGCCCAGGGGGGATGCAGAATAAAAATACTAATACATGTACATACTCAGGCATTATGCTGTGACATGATTTTTTAACTTATTTATGTATTTATTTGTAGCTGTTACTGTTTCTTCATTTTGTTTACATCTCTTCATCTGACCAGCCTGTTGTCTGCTTACATCTCAATCAGTCCCACCTGTGTTCAATTCAGTCAATCAGTGAATCCATGCTCAGTCCAGAGTCCCACAACTCATTCCCATCACAGTATGTAGGCCTAATATGTTCATCCAGGATTGCTACAGTGTAAATAAGCTATAACATTTATCATTTTTTACTTAGAGCTATCTGAAGCCAGTCGTGCTCTCCTCATATTCACTGCACATTCTTGCTCAATAAATCTCTAATGTTCATGATTTAAAAAATGACATTTTCATGACATGGTAGATGTAGTGTGAAATGTATTGTGTGCCAGAAACAACCACAAACAACCTCAGATCACAACACCAGATTTAACTTTTGGATTCTCCATTTCCATGGTGGCCTGCTATACACTGTCGAACAGTGTCACAATATGGATTAGAGCAGGGGTTCCCAACCTTTCTTCCCCAGAGCCCCCCAACCCCCCCAAATCGGTGTGAACGTCCAGTCTGTGTATATTTGTGTGTGCAAATTACATCAGGCGTAAGTTAGGGTACAATTAAGTGCTTCGCCAATGTAGCAGGAATATTAATGTTGACACGATTCATAGTCTCTGATTAATTTGTTGAATTTATATGATATTGTAGTGCCGTACATACAAGGCTTTTTTGCCCTTCATCAGATATAATCATGTATTTTGCTGTGTGACATGTCAATAACATGATTCTTTGACAAATATTTGTCTAGCTAATATTAGGGCCTCAAATTATCTGAGGTCTGGCGCACCAAACAGAACAATAACAAGACAAGACTGGCTCACTAGTCACCAGACACCAGTAGTCTAACAGGGTTCTTTTTTTTTTTTTTTTTTTTACAATTTGTTTATTGACGTTTTACTTAGTTTCCCACAGAAAAGGTACAAGACAATCGACAAAGTATCAGGTATCACCCACCCACCCCCACAACAAAATAAAATACAATAAACAACCCTAAATCAAACACAGATACAGTAGCTAGACACAATATATACAGGCATTAAATTGCACACCACACACCGAAGGTACATATACCATCACAGAAATACAGCATTTGGCATCAATTATGAACACTGACATCACGTTTAAGTCCTATCTCGTAAAAAGGTTACAAAGTCTCCCCAGCATTTATCAAAAAGTACAGTTTTTTTCCTGAGGTTAAACATGATCTTTTCTGAGGGTAAGTATGATGAGAGCTCCTTGAGCCACAAAGACACGGCAGGTGGTTCCTCATCCTTCCAGCGAATGGCTATACATTTATTTGCCGCAATTAGGGCCATTCTGATGAAACGAATACTGCCCTTTAAATTGGCTGGAAGAACTGAGCAGTCTCCCAGTAGTGCCAGTCTTGGGTCGTGTGGGACCTCCTCCCCCACAATTACTTGAATATTGTCCAACACAGATCTCCAAAACTGCTCCAGGCATCTACATGTCCAAAACATATGCAACAGCGTCCCTGTTTCAGTCTTGCATCTAGGACACTGTTCAGAGTAGCTATCACTTATCTTATGGAGACGGTAAGGTGTGAAGTAGACCCTATGAATGAGGTTAAACTGTAGGAGTTTGTGTCGACTGTTATAGGAGAACGATTGAGAGCTTTCACAGATCGTCTTCCACTCACTGTCCTCAAAATCTGTGCCCATGTCTCTTTCCCATTTAACCTTTGCATTAAGTACTTTATGTTCTGTAAAACTTATGAGTTTATTATAGGCATAGGATAGGAAACCTCTGGGGTTGTGTTTCTCATGCATCATAAAATCCTCCAAAGGGACAAGCTTGCCTCCAAGCTGTATTCTAATATAATCTCTAACTTGTAGATATTTAAAGAAATGTGAAGAGGGAAGCCCAAAAGAGGTTCTCAGTTGCTCAAAGGATTTCAAATCGTTGTGCTCGTAAAGGTCTCCAAACGTGCATATACCTCTGTTATACCAGTCCCTAGTAATGCCATCACGCAGAGCCTCAGGTAATACAGGATTAAAATGGAAAGGGGTGGACCTATATATTGAACGAACACTTTGAAACTTGACTCTGATTTGATGCCATGTCTTAGATGTATGTTTTATTATTGGATTTGAAGTGGCACTTTTCTGACTGTGGTAGGAGGGGACAAATGGAATACTTGACAGCATCAGTGACGTGTGAGACTGCTCAATTTGTTTCCATGCCGGGGGATGTTCTAATTCTTTAATACATGTCCAAATGCCCCTTGACTGGGCAGCCATGTAATATAGCTGGAAGTTAGGTAGATTCAACCCTCCTTGGTCAATGGGACGACAAAGGGTCTCAAGCTTGACCCTCGGAACCTTACCGTTCCATAGAAATCTAGAAATCTGTTTATCCAGAGTCTTAAAGAAAGATTTGGGGAGTGGTGTTGGTAGCGCTTGAAATAGATAAAGAAATTTGGGTAAAATATTCATTTTTATACAGTTTATTCGTCCAATTAATGATATAGGTAGGCAAGACCATCTTCCCAGATCTGCCTCCACTTTCTTAAGCAAGGGGTCATAGTTGAGTGAGAAAATTAGATCTAATTGGTTAGGTATTTGTATTCCGAGGTAACAGATCTTATGGGGTTCCCAACGGAAGGGGATGTTGACCTTCAACATTCCTTGGGCCGCTGTGTTGAGAGGCAATATCACACTTTTATTCATATTAATTTTGTAACCAGAGAAGCAGCTGTATTCATCCAATAGAGAGCAAAGGGCAGGAAGTGAGGCCGCCGCATTGGATGAATACACCATAATGTCATCCGCGTACAAGGAAATCACATGCTTTTCCTGTCCTACCACCACCCCCTCAATACCAGGGTGTGCTCTTATAGCTATTGCAAGAGGTTCAATCGCTAGTGAGAACAGAAGAGGGGACAAGGGACAACCCTGGCGTGTGCCACGCAACAAGGGGAAAGGAGTAGATATATTACAGTTGGTCCGGATCATTGCCGATGGACTGAGATATAGAATTTGTATCATTCGTATTAAGTTTGGACCAAAATTCATCTTCTGTAAAACCGCAAAAAGAAAGGGCCATTCTAAACGGTCGAATGCCTTTTCGGCATCTAATGAAAGAGCAACTACTGGGGTGGGGATAGCTTTAGCACAGTGAATTATGTTGAGGAACCTCCGAATGTTATCTGATGAAAAACGATTTTGAACAAAACCGGTCTGATCTTTGTTTATGAGACTAGGTATCACAGTTTCCAATCTAGTGGCTATAACCTTAGTGAACACCTTATATTCTGACGATAAGAGGGCAATGGGTCTAAAGGATCCACATAGTTTCGGGTCTTTGCCTGGTTTTAGCAGGACCGTAATCAGAGCTTGTTCCAGGGTCTTAGGTAGCCGATTGATCTCAATTGCATGCTGAAACATATCCATTAGTGGTGTTATCAGACTGGGCGCAAAGACTTTAAAAAAGTCCATAGGAAACCCGTCAGGCCCTGGTGATTTTCCCCCTGAGAGCCTGCCTATCGCCTCCAAAACTTCCTGCTTAGTAATGTGAGCTTCCAGGTTGACCTGAGTTTCCACAGTCAACTCTGGGATGGTAAGTCCCTCTAGAAAAGTCTCCATCTTATGATTATCTACTCCCTGAGATGTGTACAGGTTAGAATAAAAGTCTCTAAACGTTTCATTAATACGTTTAGGATCATGAATTTCAGAGGTGCCGTCCTTGGTCTTAACTGAAGGGATACATCTCGAACTATCCTCCTTCCGAATCTGCCAGGCCAGTAATTTACCACATTTATCCCCATGCTCGTAATATTGTTGTTTTGTCCTGGCCATGGCGTTTTCAACCACCCGAGTAGATAGCATGTCATACTCAGTCCTTTTGGTGTTGAGGGCCTCAAAGGTCCTCTCATTTTGAGTCCGAAAATGCTCCTTTTCAAGAGCCCTAATCTCTGATTCAAGTGTTCTAGTTTTTAACAGATGTTGCCTTTTTTTCCAAGATGCATAACTTATTGTCTGCCCTCGCAAATAAGCCTTTAAGGCTTCCCAAACAATAGTCGGTGAGGCAGTCCCTTTGTTAATGCTAAGAAATGTGTCAATATTGGTGTTGATATGTTTGACATAGTCCGCGTCATTAAGTAGATGTCTGGGGAGTCGCCAAAGTCTCGTTCCACTGGCAGGGTTTCTTTGAGCTATCAGAAGCATGAGAGGGGCATGGTCTGAGTGCGTCATAGCTAGATATTCACACGAGGATACCAGGTGGATCTTTTCAGCATGAGCAATAAAGGTGTCGATTCTGGAATAGCTATTATGAGCATGCGAGTAGAAAGAGTACTCACGTAGTGATTTATGTGTCTCCCTCCAAATATCTACCAACCTGCAATCTAACATTTCTTTTCTGAGAGCCTTGGCTGCTTGGGTTAGAACCTGGGGGTTAGAAGATGATCGGTCTTTAGTAGGATCCAAAACTAAATTAATATCCCCTCCAATAATAATCTCACTAGAAGGGCACGATAACACGTAAAACAGACTCTGGAAGAACTGAGGGCAATCATAATTAGGACCGTAAATATTAACTATAGTAATAGGTTCACCTGCTAAGGAGCCTTTAAGTATCAAATACCTGCCCTGTTTATCCTTCTCAACATTATCCACATGTAAAGGGACATGTTTTCCTATCAGCGTGGCAACTCCCCTAGATTGGGATGTAAAGGATGAGTAAAAGACCTGGCCCTGCCACTGACGGGTCAATTTAGCATGTTCAGCATCCGTTAAGTGCGTCTCCTGTAGAAGAGCTATGTCTATTTTATGATTTCTCAGGAAGCTGAGAACCTTTTTACGCTTTGACAATATGTTGATGCCATTAGTATTCCATGTCAAATACCTAAGAACTGTAGTTGTCACTATCTACTTCTCCCATAAAGTAATGCAGTATATTATTAAACCATATATGGTGTGCACTTCCAATCAATATACGATCTGTGTGTGTCATTTCTATACCCTGTACCTTTAAGTCAGCAGAATAGATTAGAAAAAATAAAAAAATAAACCCCATACAACACCCCGTTCCCTGACTTCCTCCCCAACTGAGGAAGTACAGGCCCTTTTGTCTTATTGACGTATTTCCCTGTAGCTGTGACTTATCTAACTAGCTACATTGTTAAACGATACCAAACCTCATTAGATAATGTTATTTACTAGCCCAATCCCATAGAACAATCACCACTTTATAAAGTAGGTAGGTCTCCCATAATGCAACAATAATTTTGGCCAGACTAAAACCCTAAAAAGAACATGTGGCCATGATGTAACTCAACATGTCACCCTCTTAAGAATGTGACCAGATAAGCATATTGACAGCATCTGCTGTCGATGACATAGGCTACTTAGAACATAAATATGTACAGTACAGACCTGTATAACAGGGTAAACCATATGTTAGCCTGGTAACCTATGTCCCCCTGTTGCCATTATACGGCTACTCACGCGTAGGGTCCACAATGTAGGCCTCGGCTAATGACCAAAGAACAAGATCCGAGTAAATGTAGAAGTCCAGCAGGCATCCTGACCCGTGAGAGTTCAGTCCATCAGTGGATGTCCCCACGGAAGCAGCAATCCTTCCTCGAGCAGTCAAATTAAATCAGGGCAGGTTGAAAAGAAATTAAGCCCTAATCAGTCGCAGTCTAACATTGCCGCCTAGACCAACATTTCTCCTTATGAAAGAAGTTAAGAACAGTCATGATCAGTCTCACGGTAGCAAGTCTGAATGATATTTCTTCAGGTAGTTTTCAGCAGATTGTGGTGTCGAAAAAGTGCGCTTTCCTCCCTCCAGGTCCATAATAAAGGTGGTTGGATGTAGTAATCTGAAAGTGATGTCCTTCTCCTTGAGCTTCTTTTTCAGTGGAGCAAAGGCTTTCCTCTTCTGGTATAGAGCGGTAGACATATCTCTGAAGATCATGATCGCCGAGTTGCCATATTTCAGGGAGCCTTTCTTCCGGGCTGCATCGATGATCTTGACCGTGTCGGAGAAGCGGAGAAGCCTGATCACGATAGCGCGGGGTCTGGCGCCATCTGCTGGGCGTTGCTGCAACGACCTATGTGCGCGTTCAATTTCGAAAGTTTCCCCTTCTAAGTCAAGTATCTTCGGTAGCCATTCATGAATAAATGCCACCGCGTCCCTCCCTTCGACTCCTTCAGGGAAGCCCAGCAGTCTAAGATTTTGTCTGCGGGCTCTATTTTCCTGATCGTCCAGTTGTTCCCTCAGCTCTTTCAATTCGCTCCCCGTAGCTTTCTTGTAGTCGTCTAACTCTAGACCTGGTCCAGGGCGATCTCCTACGTATAACGCCCTGTTACTCTCAATGCAATTTGCCTATTAAAGCGCTTCATCAGCCCGGTCGTCCGACTCTACAGACAAAACCGTTTCGTTACTCACCAAAGTAAACACATCGTTGGAAAGATGAAAGCCTTTTCTCCTGAAGCGCTACAGTTTGTAGTCCCCCACCTTTCAAATAAAGGGCACATTTGTACCCTTAAATGTTTTATATCCACAGCGCATCGACTGTCTTCTTCTACCGGCGAATCGGCGCTCTCCGCTTTGTTTAGTCTACTCACTGCTGCCGCCCATGTCGGGGATGATGCATTACATCTTAAATGGTGTTGTGAGACTCGCGTTGAGGAAGGAGTCTGATTAGCGGGAGAACATTTACGCTGAGTTAACTATGGCAAACGATCTCTTCAGAAAACATTTCGGGAAACATTTATGTAACTGTTGCCTTATAAAATTGACAAGTACAATCATTGGCACGTTGTTAGATGTGGTTGTAGGCCATTGTATTCCCATGCAATTAAAACCAGAGCTGAATTGTATTATTGGCATATGTTTTCTCATTCCCCTATTAAATGGTTTGATATTTACGGAGCCCCTCTGGGGTCACTTAGGAGAAAAAAAAAAAAAAAGAGTAATCCGTGCGCACAGTTTAGTAAACTGTGGCCTCAGATTCATAAACTGTGCGCACATAGTAAACTGTGGCCTCAGATTCATAAACTGTGCGCACGGTTTAGTAAACTGTGGCCTCAGATTCATAAACTGTGCGCACGGTTTAGTAAACTGTGGCCTCAGATTCATAAACTGTGCGCACGGTTTAGTAAACTGTGGCCTCGGATTCATAAACTGTGCGCACGGTTTAGTAAACTGTGGCCTCAGATTCATAAACTGTGCGCACAGTTTAGTAAACTGTGGCCTCAGATTCATAAACTGTGCGCACAGTTTAGTAAACTGTGGCCTCAGATTCCGCACGGATTTATAATCACTCCGCACCTGACGTAAACTGAGCTCCCTACTCCTGCCCGTCCGCGGCTCATGTTCGGCAAGTTCATACAGTAAGCATCCCACTTTCCCAAAATTCACGTTGTTGTAACTGGTAAGTAGACTAATGTTATAACCTACATAAATTACACGTATTTACATTCATCCAGGATTATATTACTGTAACCGAATACCGAAATCTGAAGCAAGCCTACACTGACATTTTAGCAGTGTTGATAGCCTAGCCTAGGATAATGTTAGCCGACAGCCTGCCAACGCTTAGCTGTAGCCTACGGTACTGTAAATATGTCATACCTAAGCCCGACGGTATAGTGCTCTAAATCATAGAGTAAAGAGTAGCTAGTTGTAGACTGTCATTGATTTATGAGTCTAAACTTTGAGTGAAAATGGGGAGTTAGCTATAAATTTACCTAAGTACAGGCTTATTTGCATTCACTCAGGATATTCAAACGTTGCAATTAGAACATTGAGTGTTAGGTTGTTGAATAATTGTCTGGACAATTGTCTGGCTAGCTACCAGCTCCCAAGCAGCAACGTTTATAGATGAGATTTTGAAATTCTGTAGACATTTTTACCAATATCCCTACTAACACACGCAGGTTGCGCAAACGTTCGACATACGGCCGCTATAGGTGACGATTCGTGTGCGCCGCGTGCGGAAATTACGCGGCCATTTACGGAAACGCGAGATCTGCCGTTTAGTAGACGCTACGTAAGAACGACACGTCATTCCGAAGTTGCGGCCGCGTGCAAAGAACGCACGTGATCACGTGGGCAGGAACCTCCGTCATAAACTCACCTGGCTGACACTAGATTAACAGGTATTTATATGACTTGGTCTGCACGTCTTTTTCGCACGGTGCAAATACGGTGCGGCCGCGTGCAAAAAACGTGGGCAGGAACTTCCGTAATAAACTCACCTGGCTGACACTAGATTTACAGGTATTTATATGACTTGGTCTGCACGTCTTTTTCGCACGGTGCAAATATGGTCACTTACTTACTAAACCCTGACCACTGGCTATATTTAGCATTTGCAGAACCACTGGCTATATTTAGCATTTACCAGTACAAAAACGAATTAATGCTATATGGGGATATAGCAGCAAGCATTATGATACAAACCAATATAAGACTGAACAGTTTAGAACATTTTATTACACAAAGTACATTACAAATTAAAAGTATACATATTTACAAGGATGAGGTTTACGGTCTGTCACATTACGCATAGCCAGAAAAGCAAAAAAAAGCATGTACAAGCTCTGGCTAGCAACCCATTATCTGACAATTGCAAAAGTTCTAAAAACAAAAATGAAACAGTGCGCATTCTGTGGCAGGCAGACCGGGAAAAGACCGTTGTATCCCACAAAAACTATTTACAAAAAAGGCATCCATCCTGGCAGGCTGGAAAGGCAGGTTTAGGGAGACGGGCTGGGGGTCACCCACATCTGAATCGAGGGTCTGGGCAGAAGAGATCATCCTCATCTGAATACTCCACTGTGGTCAGGGCTGGAGCTGCGGTCAGGGGCTGGGCTGGGGAGGTCAGCTGGGCTGGAGCAGATGCCTAAGGACATAATGAAATGGCTGTAAAAGCAAGTCGCATACGTTCATTGGAAGCGTGCCATGTCACTGGATACGAGAAAATTAACTGCCTGACATCACATACCTTTTTGCATCGAGCAGGGGCATGTTTCAGCATCTCCTGCAGCTGGGCAGACACTTGATGGCAACCCTGCTGGAGCTGTTGGTCTCACAGGCGATGGCATCAGAGAACTACCTGAAAACCAGAGGATAAAGGGATGAGCAGGAAACTATGGTGCTGGCGGCGTAGTGATTCTGGCATAAGGGGAAGAATCAACTCGACATGAGACATGTCAGACCCTGACCTGGTCTGGCCGGGGTGCTAATCGCTGATGCATGCTGCTCGTGCCTGGACGTCTGAAGGGCTGAAGGGCCTGGGCTCACAGCGCCTTAGCTCAAAGGACCCGGGCGATGAACATCTACTGCCGAGTAGTGAGATGGGAGATGAGCGAATTAGTGAACTGAGTACATGAGTCTTCAGACAGTCCTGAGTTAACTGTAAGTGTGCAAATATGCATAGACATTTCACCAACACAAACATGCATGGATACCTGCATTGATAACTGGCAGAGCAGGCCTTCCGGCTCTGGCACCTGGCATAGCTGGTCTGGTCTGAGTTCTGCCGACCGGCTGCCTGGGCACTGGAACATATAGTAGAGGTAAATTAGCTCAGATTAGTCAACTCAAGTAGTACTCTTTTGGGACTGTTGAATGCACTTTATTATATTACCTTCGTCACTGGAGTCATAGCGTGTGTTGAGCTGTCTCTTCCTTGTGTCTTGGGAGTTAATCCATTGATGACTGCTGCTCAAACACCTTCGCCAAGGCACTGGCTACTTCATAATGCTCTGTGTGTTCCTCAGCAGAGACAGAGGTTGTCATGGCTCCTCTTGATGTGCTTGTGGAGGTAGATCTGGGAGGTATAGGAGAATGGGCACTCAGAGCAGGAGAACACCCAAGTCTTGCACAGCAATGAGAGAGACCATTAAAAAGGATTATCTCACCTGTAGTACAAGTTCAAATATAGAGTGATTATACGTCATTGTAAATGAGAGCTTACTCTCAATTGATTCACGAGGTTAAATAAAGATTGAATGAATATGTAGCTAGTGGGGGGTTACAACCACACAACTGTGGAGAGAGAATGAGACACTTGGTTCCCTCCTCTACTGGTGTTCATGGCCATGGCCACACACCTGGAATACTCCAACCCTGATTTAAAGGCATAAAAGTGGGGAACACATTCTTGAGACGGTTCCTAAAACTGGAGGGAAAAAAACGGAAAATGATCTTACCTCTCCTCATCACTCACTTCTGCATGGGGCTGAGCTCTACCCTGTCAGCAGTGGCAATACATGGGATAGCGGCTCAGCACACAGGAGAACTGCACTGAGAGGAAGGAGGAGAGAGAAAACCAACAACAAAAAAGGCAAGAAGGGTTAATAACTGAGCGAATCTTGCAAGTTTGCACTACAGGGAAGCAATTGCTCAATTTCCCTGATATTGTGGCGTCACTGGCGTCAGTGATGCGTCTTATGAATCTCACATGTCTACCGCTAACATTAACTCTCTATAATATCAATATCCCCATTTGTTTATCCCGTCTATGGAAACGTATGTGCATTTGTACTTACGTGTGCCTGCCTATATTGATGATCAGGTGTTTCTCCACCTAAGGGCTGGCCAGACAGAACCATCAGAGACCATTGGGCTGAGCTGAGGAGAGAGCGACATGTTAGAGTGTATGTGTGCATATGTATATGGTGCTCTTCTGTTAATACTCATGAGGGCATTCAACTGAACAAGACTCACAGAGCCTGTGGTGCTGTCCCAGGACTGCCCCTGGCCACGCCTGTCCCCGTCTTAGCGCCTCTTCCTGCCCCGCTCACCTGCTTCTTGCTCAGTTCAAACAAGAACTGGGAGGTTGGCAACTGAGAGCATGGGAGGGGAGAGAGGGAGAGAGAGAGAGAAAGTGGGTGGGTGACCCTCTCGTTGGCTGACATGCACACTCCACAGGACCACGTGCCAAAAGCCAAGATGGCTGCTATAACAAATCCTGCTAGCTAGCCTAGCTCCGTTGTTGGGGCTTCTAGTATTCTTTTAACGTTAAAATCTGAAAAAGAATGCCTAAAAACAAACACCTACTAACGGTGTCGTGGGTTAATGCGACATCAATGAGTAAGCTAATTATCACATTTTATTCCAAGCGATGAAACAGTACGAACGTGCAGGAGCTCGCGCGAGCCTGCTAACCATTGCCCGTAATTAGGAAACAATGGCCCACGACAACACTTCACAAAAGTTATAGTGTACACAACTGAAATATTCTCAAGTTGCCAAGCCAACATTATAATTTAAGCTACAATTACACAAAAGCTAGTTATAACAATAATTGCGAGAGTAATTTTACGTAGGCTACTTAGCTAGCCATGATGTACTAAGGCTAATCACGTTAGCTGGCTAGCTAGATAGCTAACATTGGAAAGAGAGCATCTGCATATAGAGAATCATTACAAAAGGGTAGCTTGCACATAACGTTGGTGTTTTATCTGGGACGATACCAAAATACATAGTATGTATGTATACATACTAATGTATACATTGAAATTGAGATACTTACTGTGTTGTCGCGGGGACAGACAGCGTGTTGGTCTTTCTCCATCGTTTGTTTCAAACGGACCGGAAGTTTACCCGTCCTCGTTCTTCTTCTTCTTCGCTGGGTTTAGTGGCGGATCGCAAACAACTTTAATGTGCATACAGCCACCTACTGGCACAGAGTGTGTAACTTGTTTGTCTAGTAGCCCAATGCCTTGCATTCTACGTTCACTGCTCAGCGTTCATTGCTCACATTTAGGTTGCAAAATTAGGAGTTTATTCATAGGCATATTTTTTATCATTATTTTTATTAGGCCTAGACTGCAAATCTTTAGTGTTAATATTAACTGTAAATGAGAAATTACACACAAAACAGACATGCAGGATTTCTCCTCATTATTACAATTCTGTAACTGTATGACTTCAAAATGTATTTTAAAACCTAAGTAATTTACAAATGTTCTGACCCACTGTGACACATTTCCAATAAAGTCAGATTGGGACTGTGATGTAACCACATTGTCACGTTATTTAATTACATCGTAGTTACGGATTTAAGCAGCAGTGGCGGCTACGTTCCCTTACAGTGTACTTGAGGACGGCTATTTTGGTTATTTTGCGACTGAAAAGGCAAGTGTCAGCTAGGTGTCAGCTAGGTCCGCTGCTGGTGACGTCGCAAAATTACCACAATTACACCAATGTGTCCCGTCAGTTTTACGTACTGTGTTAGTAGGGTATATTGCATTAGGCTACACAGATGTTTATTTCATGTAGGCTACTTAGACTGGGCTAGATATTTTTGGATAAATTAAGATTACTTTAGTTATGCATATAGGGAGAAAATAGAATAATATAATTGAGTGGAATTGAATTAAGTGTTGCTAGGATTATAAATCAACGTTAAAATAACTGATGATCACTTAACTGTACCTTTTGCATGGTTACTTATTGTTGTATCGTAAGGAGACCAGCTAGCAGCGTAGTGTAACTTCAGACCTTTACTTTCATTCAACTCCTCCACAACAACTGCGCATGTCATTCATACAACCTGGTGTTGTAGGCTATATGTTACTGCCACCTACTGGAATGATATAAACATGCATTTAAGACTACACCACATATCCCTCTCTTTTAAGAACAACAGTCCTGCAACAAACCATGTTTTAAATCAACACTTGAATAGTAAACAACAGTTACTTGTCAGCATTACTAACTGAAATTAGCTTCTGGACTATAGCATATCAATTTTAAACCAAAAGTGCAGTTACAAACGTTTAACTAAAATCAGTTTCTCAGAATGTCAGTGCTTCTACCATAGAGTAGTTAGTAACATAACATGAACAGCACATTTACCATTGCAGAATAGAAACATTCACTTTAAATCGTACAAAATAAGAAATAGTCCATTCACATGCTTTAAGTTAAAGAAAATGTGTAACAGTCCATTGATTCTCAAGTGGAAACCTTGTGAAAGTGTAACTGTCCATTACTCATACCACCACATTTATGCAGTTTGTCTGTTTTTCCTCCCCAGAAATTGGTTCCCAGCGAACTTGTGCCAGTAGCCTTCAGCTCTGTAAGTCAGAAGTGTGTTTCTTTGATTCTTCCTCTCATCTCATCCATCTTAGCTGATGCATCCCTACCCCTCACCATTTGTCTTTCCCTCTGTTTATTCACTTTTCACTACTGTTCAGTTTTGTAACTCAGAAATCTACAGTAGGCTATTACTGTAGGTATTCAAATACATTGTTGAGGTGAGGAGAGGTCTGAGTCCATCTACAGCTAGTGATGATGCCATACCTTTTTTAGTCACTGAATTGTATTCTTTGATAGAATGGATGAGTTGGATAAAGAGTGGATCACCTTTTTACGTGAGCAACGGAGGTTGGATGAGAGGGTTATCTCAACGTTCATCAATGAAAAGGTATGCAATGTTAGCTAGCTGTAAAGGAGGTATAGATTAAGGTCACCGTGACCTCACTTTTGGCCTTGTCAATGTGACATTTCAGGAACGGCTTGAGGAATTGTTTTCACAATTCGCTACTTGGGACTCATTTAATAAAATACATTAAGCCTTCACTACATACTTTTTTGAGTCTAGACAGAGGATGTAGGCCTAAACAACAACCTGACTCTTGTTGGCGGGGCATACATCCACAAAGCAGTATTTCTAGTTGGAATATTGTAGTTTCCAGACTGGAAAAGGGATTGGGGCACACACACAAGACTTTGGAAAGAGGGTGAGGGCATGCAAAGAGGGTGAGAGGCACAAGTTCCATAATGTTTTTGTTTTTCAGATTGACTGCTATGCTGTCCATGGGATGACAGATGACGAGCTAATGAGTTATGTACCCAAGATTGGAGACCGGATAGCTATTCGGCAGTACTGCAGAAGAGAAGTAGCTGCACTTGAAGGAACCACCACAACTGTCTCCAAAGCTACAGAAAGGTTGATGTCCAAACTAAAACAAAGACGGGGCACTAAAAACACTGAAGATGATTATTCTGGAAAACGGGCCTGCAAAACCAAAAATACTGAAGGGGATGATCGCGCTGGAAAACTGTGGGGGAACAAAAATGCTTCCAAAGTGAAGCGCACTTACCAAATGGGGTTGTTTGAAGAAGTTGGGGGCTCTTTCAATCAAGTGAAAGGGAAAAGAGGAGGCGGCACTAGACACCTAAAAGCAGAAAAGAACACCACAATGGCAGAGTTGGTTGAAGTAGGAAAAGCCCTTTTTTTCCCTCACGGGAAAAGTAAGCTTGGTGATTTGAATGAATTTGATTTCACAATTAGGGACTTCACCGAAGTGGAGCTTGATCCATTGCTGAGTCTGGGTCAACTGTATGAAAGTCTAAAAGTAAAAATGTTGAGAGTCTACCTATCTTGTAAAGCAAGGTCTGACACTGGAACACCTTCTCCGCCTGCAGCTGTTTCTCCGCCTGCAGCTGTTTCTCCGCCTGCAGCTGTTTCTCCGCCTCCAGCTGCCTCTCCGCCTCCAGCTGCCTCTCCGCCTGCAACTCCAACTGGATTTGGTTCTTCACCTGCTTCTCCACCAGAGTTTGATTCTCTACCTGCTTTTTTACCTGGATTTGGCTCTCCACCTACTTCTCCACTTGGATTTGGTTCTGCTCCTGCTTCTCCACCAGGGTTTGATTCTCTACCTGCTTTTCTACCTGGATTTGAATCGCCACCTGCAACTGCTTCTCGGCCTAGACTTGCTTCTTCACCTCCATCTGCAGCTGCTTCTACCTCTACAGCTGCTTCCACAGGGAGCAGGCACCCCATTATAGTTGATGAGGAAATACAGATAGGCTACTCCTTCATGGATGACACCATCAGTCTGGATGATACCCTACCACTAGATAATATATCATACCCTCTGGAAAGTGCAACAGTTGAACCTCCCAAGGTCACAAAGCTAAGGCTTCACAGGGGAAATGTGTTTGAAGAGTTAAATGCTGCCTGTAAGGATGGTCGTCTATCTGTTGATGACACTCTCTTGGAGGTGGCGATGGTTCTACCCAATGGTACCACAGAGAAGGGAGAAGACACTGGTGGAGTCCTGCGTGATGCTTTAAGTGAATACTGGGAGACCTTTGTTATGAAATGCACTTGCGGAAACGCTGTGAGAATACCTATGACAAGACATGACATGACAGATGAATGGGAAAACGTAGCTAAAGTTATGGTCATAGGCTACAACATTGCCAATTATTTCCCTGTAGTACTGGCCAAGCCCTTCCTCTTCTACTGTCTTGGACAAAAAAGCATGGATGATGACCTGTTTTCAACGTTTTTAGAAACAGTTCCCACTGAAGAAAAGGACGTTTCTGAGCAAGCAATGAAGGACTTCAAATCAATTTCTGGAACAGAGGAATGGATGGATTTCCTAGAGGCACATCATGTAAAACGTCTTGTCACCGAGGAGAATGTCAGGAAGATGTTACTTGAAGTGGCACACAAAGAAATAGTGCAGGATCCAGCATATATAGCTGACTGTTGGAGCACTGTGTTGAAAGGGCTGAAACTGCCCCCAGGGGGAATGGATGAAGTGATGACCAGCCTCACTCCTACAAGCAGGAAGGTTGTGGCCAAGCTACAGTATGAGAACCTCAACAAAAGAGAACAGGAGATTCTGGATTTCCTGAAGAAGTTCATCAGGACCTGTAGCGAAGCTCGGCTCAGGAAATTTCTCAGATTTTGCACCGGTAATTCTGCAAGAAAGTTTCAGTTATTTGATAGTATTAACCTGTTCCTTTGAAGTCTGTTCAGTGCTGTAAAAATGTATTGACTAATACTAATCAGTCAATTAATTGACTAATGGGTGGCAGCCATACCATTTTGTGTTGTCTTTAATAGGTGCAGACCTCCTGGTTGCCAAGGAAATCCACATCCGATTTGTTGAGCCAAAGAGTACCTTTACAAGAAGCCCCCAGTCCCACACATGTGGGTGTGTGTTAGAAGTCCCAAACAACTATGGATCATACCTTGAATTGGCAGAAGAGTTCACCAGCGTCCTTGATGCAAACGTGTGGGTGATGGACATTATTTAGTGGTAAGTGTCAGGTGTGTGAGTTCAATGTACATGATTGGGTATGTACATCTACAACTGCATGTAGTTCATGTTATGCTTCTCTATTCTACTGTAGGTAATTCACCACTTCTCTGGAGGTCCCCAGGAAACGGTGTTGTTGTGGCAGAATGGCACCTTCATTCTCTCTCTTTCTGTAATTCTGCTTACCCTGAGTTTCTTTCATGTTTTGTTATTAACAGTATATCAGGGTCCTCAAACAGCATGCACATTAGTCAATTATTCAACAAAAAAGGGGACTTTATTTATTTTTTGTACATTCATTTTATTATTTCCACTGCCAGGGTTCAGTTTACCCTGGGTTAGTTTCATGTTTAACAGCATATCAGGGTTCTGATTAACTGTATATCAGGGTGCTCAAATAACATGCACAAGTCAATTATTCAACAAAAACGTGGCATTATTCTTTGTCATTTATTTGATTATTTCCAGTGCTAAGGTTCAGCTTACCCTGAGTTTCTTTCATGTTATGATATTAACAGTATATCAGAGTTCTCAAATAACATGCACATTAGTCAATTTATTAAACAAAAATGTTTTGACTTTAATTTTGTTTTGCCATTTATTTGATAATTTCCACTGCTAAGGTAAATGCATTATATTCTGTAGTTTTACTCAAGATACTGACATCCCAGGTTTGTCCATCACCCTTTCAAAATAATAAGAGTCTGAGTCTATGAAGAGGCTGCTTGGAGCTGGCCCATGTGAATGTATTCCAGAGCCTGGTGATGGTCCTCATATGAATCTCACTCAACATCTACAAGTGCAGACAATTCTTCCCTCAAGGAAATGTAGAGGTCAATTGCCATGAATGCATCCACAGGAACATGGAGATTGTTTTGTGCCATTATGTGGGTGCACAGGGTGAAAACGTCCTCATCACAAGCTATGTCATGGCGGTGGATACAGTCGCCTTCACAGTTGGTACGATTTTCCTCCGACACTTGACACAGATAATCGCCTGTGCCATACAATTCAGGTATGGTATACATGACATCCGGGCGACCGTGGGGAACAAGCTCATTCCTTGATGGACGAATCAGATGGCTGTTCCAGGTCTCCTTAACTGAATCCAATTCATCCTGCGGACATGATCAGAGTAATACCAAATCAAACTAGAAAGTACATTTCCTGGAGAAAATGTGAGGTGGGCTAGTTGCTGAAGCTGGTTGTAACAACTACTGCCAGTACTATAAACTACTAACTATTGTAAATATAACTACAATAACTGTTAGCACTACCAATACTACTAAATATAACTATAAATATATATATTTTTAACTACTATAAACTACTACAAATGGCCTACTAGTCTACTCATGACGTGTACAGTTTTAATAAGCTCAATAGCTCAAATAGGTATAAAAGGTATCGATATTAGTTTACAGCCTGAATCCCATTATGAATAAGTATTTGAATATAAGGAAAGACAGTAGTTGTGGTGTTGGTATGGAAGTTGAGGTGAGTGCTACAATACTACTGTTATATAAAGGATGCCTGTTGAGAGGATTAGCCTACATTAACAGATCATCACTGCAGTGGTGTAAGGGTTAACAGTAGTATTAGGGTTAACAGTAATCTTATTGTTAGAGTTAGGGTTTGTAACATCTACTGCCAGTTCTATTATAACTACTAACTATTGTAAATATAACTACTATAAACTCTATTGCTATTACTATTATAACTACAAATATAACTGTTAGCACTACCAATAATAATAAATATAACTAAATATTAAAAAACTATTATAAACTACTATAAATAGCCTACCACAGTTAGTACTACTGGTAAGTAGAAGGATTATAAATTTCAACTAGTGTTACAGTACAAATAGGGTTAGAATTCATAGGCTAATGAAGGTGCTGATAAGCCCAAGTTAATTTAAGAACTATGATGTCTAAAACAGGATATTGAATAGATTTTTGAAGCCACCAACATCTTTTTAGCAGTCACAGCTAGCTCAAGAATATGTAGCCTACATTTAAGTTCTGATTTCTTAATGTCACTCCTTTTGTTACCATCGATAAATAGCAGCAGACATCAGTTATTGCAATCCCCAGCACACACTACACAAGGTCAGGTTCACAGTTCAATGCCACAGGCTTTATAATTCAGGCTTTATTTAACACATTTTACTGATTGGTTGTGGATTGGAAGCTTGTGATATCAGGATAGTCTCACCAGTCTAGAGTAATTGTGATGCTGCTTTAGGTTATCCTGAGGCTGAGTAATCGTGACTGTGCCTGCCTTAGGTTGTCCCAAAAGTTTGAATGTGGGATCTTACCCGTCATTGGCTAACCAGCCTTCCATACTCGCCTTATACAGGAACTGATTAGGCATCAGAGACTGATTATACTGTTGGTTTTAAATGTTTTGTCAAGTTCATATAAGGAGGTGCAGCAGGGGTGTTGTAACCTTTTGCTTCCAATCTCGTTGTTTTGTCAATGTTCATATATCAAGAATCAAGTCACAAGAGTCCATGATTGAGGAGGGGCAGCATGTGGTCCTGGTGTGGCAACCTCTCTGCAGCAGGAGAGCAGTAGAAGAGACTGGCTGGTAGGCAGAAGCGCAGTGGTGTTGTGGATCCTTTTACAGGGGGCTCTTGCAGGGGCCTTCTCTGCGGGGGGCTCTGGGGAAGGCTTGAGGATGCAGGCTGCACTGATGGAGGTAGGGCGCCTCTTAGACACCAACACTCTCTCTGTGTTCCACCTGGGCATCGACCTCTGGTCCGCTCTCATCAATGAACTCCACCTGCAGCAAGACACATTATTCCAGAGTGCATCCCAAGGACAACAACTAAGAACATACAAAAATGTGATGTTATAAAACACCATTTTCTATTTTGACACCACACCTTGAAACAACTTCTTGATCGCCTGAGGGCTGCAGGTACAGACTGGGACTTGTCCTGGGCTGGGGACAGTTCCACCTTGCATGGCAGTTGGGGACAGGCTTGGCAGCCCCCCTCTGTGCTGAGGTGGGTGCCTGGACCCCCTCTTTCAAAGTCACCCTCTCTGCTGTGAGGTGGGATCCTCCGTCCGTCCCTCCCACCCTCCCAGCCTCTAACTCCTTCACTCTCTGCCAGGCTGGGGCAGCAGGCCAGGTGGTGAGGCCTGCTGCAACGGAGGACCCACCTACTTTGGTTACATTGAGAGTATTGTACATTTATGGTAAATTAAACTTTTGCTCTGTCAAACTATGCTCTTTCAATCTATACTTTCTTACACTACTTATCTAAACTTTAATCTACAGGTAAAATCTTTAATATAATACTTAAATTATTTAATCTAAACTATGCTGTAATACAAAAAGGTTCCACAAATGTTTGCTTGAATAATTTAGCTTCAAAAAGGTCTTGCTTCATAAGTTGGGTTTTGTTAAGTTAAGTGATATGTGGAGTATTCTCTTTTAGCCGCTAGGGGGAGACGTACACCTTTGAGTTAGATATCGTTTGTGGTTTCGTCTAGTTCAAGCTGGTCTCAGTATGTTTGCCGACAGCTGACGATGGACCTTCGTTGTTTCACAAGTTGTGCGTAAATGCAATATGTGAGTATATCATTCACCATGTTAATGTCTGTACACTGTGATTCTTTGTATTGGTAGCAGCACTGTATCTGTGGAATTTAGTTACTGCTAGTTACCTGAATTAGCTACTTACTTAGCTTCTGTTTTCTGAGCTACATTGCTGAGCTAGGTTACATTCTTACTTTGTACCATATCTTACAGTTTCTGATATTAATTTAGTAATATTTCTTGTGTTGTTATTATAGTAATTCTAATCATGTAAATGCATATCCAGATATATTTGTAATACAATCTTTATTTTTGATTGTAGGGATCCCCGCGACCGGTACTGCACTAATTACATCGTATCTTCACCTACTCAACCAGTTAAATTCAAGAGAGGAAACTAGCCTTTCGTACAGTAATACTTACGCCATGTGGGAGGTTAATACGCAGTACACAGGGTTGTGATAGCTGTAGTAGGTCTGAAGTACACCAGATTGGAGACAGTGCTGTGGTCGAGAGATGAAAATGTGATCGAGGAGGGTGTTTTTCTCAGTGGTGGCGGTTCTGATCAGTTGTGTGTATCCTCGTGACTGAAGGAGCGCAAAGATGGGCTTGCTCTTGTTGTTGGGCATCAGATCCTCGTTGAAGTCTCCACAGATGATGCTGGGATGGTGATCTAGTATCTCCAATGAGTCCAGGAGGTTGCGCAGGTTTGGTAGAAATTGTGCAAGACTGTAGAGCGGAGGTCTGTAAATGGCAGCAATCAATGCATTCACTGGGGCTTCGACCTTGACAACGAAAAACTCTAGGTCTGTCACGTTCTGAAAGTACTGCATGGGTCGTACCTGAAGGTTGTTTCTCACATATATGGCCACTCCACCACCGCTTCTTTGTGCTAGATGAGGGTTGTTTGTGTATGACACATGCCTGTTGCGTTTAAACATGCTGTAGCCTTCCAACTGGAGATTATCTGCAACCAGGGAGCCTGACAGGTGGGTCTCTGTGAAACACAAAATATCTGCAAGGCGCAACTCGTGATGAGTCTTGATATCATCAATATGTGACAACAGTCCCTCCGTGTTGTGATGAATAACTGTAAGTGTGGGAGTCATGCTTACGGTCTGAGCATTTCTGAAGAGCGGCATTGCATTGTCTAATGTGACTTTCCTCATGTCTCTCAGGGACGTGGTGATTTCAGGATTAGCATATATTTTCTTTTCATCAAAGTCGGTGATGTGCAATCCATGAAGTGAGGTAGTTCTACTCAGTGCCACATACGCCATCCCCGGCTCAAAAACTCTCTTCAATGAAACCACTGCGGACACTGTTGTCATGCCTTGGACCTTGTGAGTAGTGCATGCGAAGGCCAGTTTCATGGGGAATTGGCGCCTAACAACTCCTTTTCTGCTCAAGGACTCCTCTACTCTCTCAATGTACACAACATTGTCAGGCCCGTTGGGTATCTTGTTTCGGTGTCTCTGTCCTGCACTCACATTGTCAAGCTGAAGTCCCAGCATGTGTACAACCGTCCTGCCATCCTGAACGTGGGTAACTATTCTGGCGACATTGCCAAAGGAGCCATTTACCAGTCCGTCCTCCACATCAATGTTTTTGGTGAGCATCACACGAGCACCCTCTGCCGCTTGCAATCTGTCTGCTAGATCTCCTTTGCGCCCTACAAACGGTACACTAACTCTCTCCATCCGTCCTGTGCGAGGATCCTTCTTGTAATCATCTGCATCAACATTGACAAAATCCGAATGGAGGACAGACATTGTATTTGTGTTGTGCTTGTCCACCTCTTTGTTGGTAGCGAATATATGCAGCACTTCAATAGGCAAACTCACTGGGTCACTCACAGCCTGGACCAGCAAAGATCTGTCTGCTTCAGATAAGGCCTCTCCTTTCTGTTTCACTCTGATCCTGTTTAGCAGCTCAGCAAAGGCAATGTCCTCTCTCTGTCGCATGATCTCTGTGAGCGTGATCATTTGGAAATGGTCTTGCCAAAAATCAAGCATGTGCTCCTCAAACACACACAGAGGTTTAGCGTTCCCAAGCGGTGGCAGTTGATAGAAGTCTCCGACAGCTAGAACTGACATACCACCAAAAGGTTTCTTGCTTCCTTTTATCTGTTGCAGCCTCCAGTTCACATAGGCAAAGAGAGGTTTGGAGACCATTGATACTTCATCGATGACGAGTATCTCAGCATTTGACAGCGTTGCCCTCACTTCATCTAAAGTGTTTCCGAGTCCTTGATATGGAGGCTTAAGGCTTCTGGGAAGTTTGAGGATAGAATGAAGCGTTTTGCCTGATATGTTGAAGGCAGCAGTGCCGGTGAATGCAGACAATAGAACAGTGGGCATTGACATGTCACTTTCCTCACAGACACGGGGGAGTTTGCACAGTATCTTTGTGGCCTCTGTATAGATGCACTTAATAAGATGTGATTTGCCAGTACCAGCGCCACCGGTGACAAAGTAGAAGAACTGTCCGGGAGTCTCACCATACACGCGTTTCATGCACCAGTCTCTGACCGTGTAGAAGATGGATGCTTGGGTCTGATTTAGGCTTTGGTACATCTTGCGCACAACTGCAGGGCTTATCTGTGGTCCCTCAATTAAGGGTGCAGTACCTCCTCTTTCCACTCTGGAAGCCGTGTATTCAGGGACATCATCTTGTTCGTTGTGTTCGTCAGGGTTTACTTCTTCACGTTCTGAAATGCACTCCAGTCTGACCAACTCTGTTTCAGGTGCCAGCGTTGTCCATGCATCCTCAATGGGTCCTTGTTGTTGAAAGTCCTCGATGGCTTTCTCAATGGCAGTGTTGTGTTTATCATACACAGACCTGTTTCTGTTGACAATTACACACACCCGCTCAGTATACTGTGTTCCCGGGAGTTGCACAGAAGCACCGGCATAAAATGATTCATACGACTGGAATCCATGACACTTCAGCTGTGCATCTGAGCGGTAGGGCAGGTAGAGTTTCAGCAACGTGCCATAAAACTTCTCTGAGTTTTTTTGCTGTGAAAAACGGGCATATCTGATGATGGCAGGTTTCCCCTTTGAGCGCTTTTGAATGAATCCTTTGTCATTATTAAGTCGAATTACATTTTTACTGTTCCTGTGTCTCCCATAGACTACTCTGTAGGTTGATGCAAAGTCTGCCATGCACATTGTTTCAAATTCAGGTGTGTGGGGCCTGGCTTTGTATTTGTCCGGTAACCCTGACATCCAAACATCCTCAGAGTCTGGCGATTTGTTCTCCAGGTATTTAACAGGAAGGCTCATTCTCAGTGCGTCGTCATCTGTGGGTATGTATACAACGCTGCGTGAACAGGATTTCAGTTTCAAACTACATGTGCGGGCAACAGCCTCCTGAGCGCTAACCTCTCTGTTTTTTGAGTAGGCCTGCATGATCTGTTTCATTTGTTCCCGATCAGATGTGTTGGCTTGACTAGTATCTTTCATTACTGTCTTGAGATAGTCGCTCATCTCGTGCTCTGCTTTTGAAATATAGGACAGCATGTACATAATGCAACAGTAAGGATTCAGTATGAATTGGATATCCATGTTGGCATTCCAAGCCCTCAGCAAGTGGGGATTATATCCGTTCACCCAACAGTCTTTTGGATCACGCTTCATGACAATCACGCTGGCGTTGGTGAGTGACTCCACATTGTCTACATATTCCTCATAGCTTAAGTTGCATTGGGCGAGTAGCTGTGGGGTGTTTTCAAAAGTAGCTTTGGGGTCGTTAAGCAGGTCCCACACAGGTTTCAGTTTTGCTTTAGCTCTCTCTGGAGTCAACCCTGGTTGTTCATTGGCTTCACTGACCTGTGGTGGCATAGGTCTAGTTACCATTGTTTTCCTCACAGGCGGTTTGGGAAATCCAAATCTGCAGTGTTTGTTGCCTTTCTTGCATGACTTTGAATGGTTTTTGCTATGCGTCTGTACCTCTGTCACAATTTTATATAGTTCAGGGTCTGCATTTTGGTCGGGCAGTTTGCATGTTATGTACTTGAAAACAAAGTCACACACTTTCTGATCAGGGTCTTCCTCAAATACAGGTGTGTTCTGGCACCAAACCAAAAGATGGATGTGAGGAGATCCACGTGCTTGATATTCCACACGAATGAAGAAGTCTATCACTTCACCGATGGGCTGTGCAGGTGACATGAGCAAATCTCTCATCAGCGCGTCAACTCTCTTCTCAAACATGCGCATGCAGGTGACGGGGTTACTTCGCAGTATTTCACATTTTGTGGCCCAGTCTAACTCTGAAAAGTCTACCTGTTGACCCTGTTGTGCCTTTATTGCTGTTATCACTTCAGGCCATCTCATTTCTGCTGCGCTGAACGTAAGGAAAAAAGTTGGTGTTCCCAGTTGTCTGAGCATGGAAAACAAATCCCTTAGTGTTTTCTCCCAGTAGGCTGGAGTCCCTCTCAGTGGTGCCATAAATCTGGTTACATCTTTGTTCTCCACCAGCCTCTGAACCTCACGTTTGTCCTGCAGCAATCTAGTGCTTATTCTGCGTCCATCTCTGGTCGTGGGCTTGCCTTTTCTGAGCTGTATGGACATACTGGAGGTGGCCATATGCATTTCTGTGACAAACTGTGCAAAAAATATGTAATTTGTGTCCATAGCAAAACGATTGTCGACACAGAACAGCCTCGCCTTGAAATATCCGCTTGGCGATAACTTCCTCATTCTGTTGACCTCATCTAAGGTGTTCTTTCCAGTGGGGAACTGAACGGGGAAAGCCATAGCCTCCAATTTAGGAACTTTAAAAAAGCTGACTGGTCTGTTTCCCTCAGCAGGAGCGATACAATAAACACTGTCACTGTAGGTTAACATCTCATGTGCTATGTCAGCTGGCTGAAGGCACGTATCCAGGGCAACACCGGGTCTCTGCTCATCTACATCCTGTTCTGAGTCAGGTGTCTGATTATCTGCGGTCACATTTTCATCAGAGGGCAACATTTCAGTGCTGGGTTGATCTGACAGATTTGCCTCCACAATTACATGTTCCTCCCAGCTGTCCATTTCCATTAGATCCCTTTGGTCAAAGTTGTCAACAGCATCACTAACGTCAGGCTGTGGCATATCACTGTTTTGCTGCTGCTCTACCACACTATCTTGCACCTCTGTCACTTCACTGTCATCACAGTTATCAAAATCCATCAGTTCCTGTGCTATACTGTCAACAGTTTGGTCATTAGAGGAGGCTTCATCTCTGATAGATATGTCCTTATACTCAGAATGGATCTCTTTCAACTTTGATAAGGCTGTTAGCACTTTCCTCATGTTTAGTGTCTGGAACTGGTAATGGCCTTTGTAGTTCATGCGTCTTTTCAACTTAACTTTCATGAGCTGAGATTCTCTATCTGGTCTTGGTAATGTATTCACAGTCGCTTCCACCTCTGAAGGTACACACACCACAGCGCCATGTATCGCTCTCTGTTGTCCTTTGGGAAGGGTGATGATTTTAGCAAACGGAATGTGTCTGGCTATGACGTGTCTCTCAAGTATGTTCAGGTCACAAAGTTCAGCAGGAATCGGTGATAACTCCAGTTTATTTGCCACAGCTAGGGAGGGCATGCTTCCTGCCTTGAGATGATCATGACAAGTGAAACAAATCCACTCTTTCTTTCTCTCACTGGGTACTTGACACTCTTGTACACCTCTGCATTCATCATTACAAACATGAACATAACTTCCTGCCAGGCAAGCTGCAACCACATTAGGATTTTTTGTGTAATTTGACCTGATGCAGGATCGTACTTGATTTGGAAATGATGCTTTATGACAGACTGTGCAGACATATGTGGGTCCGTGTTTTATTTGTGTCTGAAAAACAGCTATAGCTTTTTCAATCAAAGAGTTATCAATCTGAGGGGTTAATGTACAGGTCTGTTGCATATTCATCCTTTGATATTTTCTTTTTATTTTCATTGCAGATCGCATGTTATGAAGGATCCTAAATGCTGCTTCACTGTGATATCTTTTGTGAAGGTTAGAAGCACAGTGCTGCCTGTGACGCATTCTGAAATCTGTGTCATTTATGTACTTGTTTTGCATTTGTTGCTTCATAATTTGTTTCTGTTTCAGTCTGAATGCAGCCTCGTTTGCATAACGGTCTGTGATGTAAGACTTTTGTCTTAACTGGAAGTCAGAATCTTGACGGTATCGACTGGTTATATATGACTTTTGTTTCCCCCTATAGTCATCATCTTGACTGTAACGACTGGTTATATATGACTTTTTCTTCTGTCTATAGTCATCATCTTGACTGTAACGACTGGTTATATATGACTTTTTCTTCTGTCTATAGTCATCTTGACTGTAACGACTGGTTATATATGACTTTTTCTTCTGTCTATAGTCATCATCTTGACTGTAACGACTGGTTATATATGACTTTTTCTTCTGTCTATAGTCATCATCTTGACTGTAACGACTGGTTATATATGACTTTTTCTTCTGTCTATAGTCATCATTTTGACTGTAACGACTGGTTATATATGACTTTTTCTTCCGTCTATAGTCATCATCTTGACTGTAACGACTGGTTATGTATGACTTTTTCTGTTCTCTGAGAGCTGTATTGTTTGCATACTTCTCTCTTTTTTTCATCTTTTTAACTTCACTTCGTCTGACTTTGTCTACCTTTCTGACATAGTGATCCTTTGCAGTTTCTTTTATTTTTTCCAAGCGCAATGCCCTCCTCTTTAACTTTTTCTGTTGCTGAATAGTCAATTTTGACACATCTGGAATATGTTGCTTGCTTAGGTTTGGCATTTCTGGTATAGGACGTTCCACCATAATGTTACAGGAGATTACCTGCATCATATTTTCATTTACAGAAGAGTCGGTGAGAGCAGAGAGCATGTGTGGGGTACTCAAGTTTGAGGTTGGTTTATTGTGAGTAGCATCATGTGTGAGGGAAGTTAATTTTGATGGACCTGACATGTCATGCTCAGCTTGTGTGACATCGGAGTTTATCTGAACCTCCTGCTCGCCTATAGGTGTTACACCAGTAGCATCTGTGTGAATACTGTGATCCATGTTGGGCACGTCATCACTGTGAAATAGCATGGGAGTCAGTTCATATTGACATGTAGGGGGTGTTTCTAACATGTTACGGCATTGGACAAGCCTCCTAATCATATCACTCAAATGGGTGAAAGTAAGCATTAAGGCAGTGCCGGCACTTTGCATGCGGTGGGATAGTATAGGTAAACCCCCAGGACTTCTTGAGTGTGGATCAAAGAAACCATACCTTCCTGCCTTGTCCCTAAATACAGCGATGCATGATCCACCCATTATCAGCAATGCGTTGTTCACATCTGATGTCAAACACTGAAGTCTTTCTTCCAGGTTCAGGTAGTCGTCTGCGCCTTCAGGTACAGGTGCTCTAAATTCGCCATACTTGGAAAGTAATTTCTCCACACTGTACTCTTGCCTACGTGCAGCAACTCTCTCTGGGAGCTCATCACTAGCCAAATGTATGTGAACATTGTTTGTCTCATTCCTAACACGTGTATACATAACATCACCCTTATCTAATACAAGGTCAAGGTCTACACTTGTGAGTTCTGGATTCTCTTCAAGGAATGCAAGAAACGTGAGGGAGTTGCAAGTACACTGCTTGTTCCGAGAGAACTCACCATACCTCAAGGACGCCTGGCTACGGGACGCTTGCACACATGTAACATCAGACTGACCTCCCTGTTGTACACAGCCAGCATAAGACAGCTCTGACAGATTTACCTCTCTGCTTCTCACTGGACCATGAGACTCAACCTTCTCTGCTGATGTTCCACAGTCGGATTGATCCAGCTTCCTCCAGCGCTCTTTTGCAGCCTGAGATTTCTTACCCTTCTTCACCATGGTCACGAGGAAATCAGAAAATGAACACAACCTTGATGTAGACTATCTTTTAATTGTCAAAACAGCTTGAACAGATTAAATATGTTTTGATGATAATATACTGTATTATAGACAACTGATCGTTTGGAAGTGAAAAAGGGTGTACAGGTAGGTATAGCACAAGGCTTTCTCAACAAGGCAGGTACAGTATAGCACAATCAAGGCTTTCTCAACAAGGTGTATGGCACAATCAAGGCTTTCTCAACAAGGTGTATGGCACAATCAAGGCTTTCTCAACAAGGTGTATGGCACAATCAAGGCTTTCTCAACAAGGTGTATGGCACAATCAAGGCTTTCTCAACAAGGTGTATGGCACATTCAAGGCCTTTTCTCAACAAGGTGTATGGCACATTCAAGGCCTTTTCTCAACAAGGTGTAGGGCACATTCAAGGCCTTTTCTCAACAAGGTGTAGGGCACATTCAAGGCCTTTTCTCGACAAAGTAGTAGGTGGCACAACCGAGGCTTCTCAACAAGGGTCCGCACAATCAAGGCGTTATCAACAAGGGGATCGCACAATCAAGGCGGGGGATGGGACGTTCTTTAAAAGGGGGGTAGGGGAAGATGGGACATACTTTTCAATAGGGTGAAAAACAGGCAGAGTATTCAGAGAGAAAAGATAGAGGCCAAAATGTGGACAGCAGGGTTGAGGGGGGTGGGATTTGAGAGAGTCTGGCTTTCCCAGCAGCAGTTTTACCTGAAAGAAGAAAAATAATATGTCTTCTTGTGATAGCTCACATTCACTTAACATTTTATCATGTATTTGTCAAAATAAGGCTATGAACAATCGAGCGGGGGACAAAGGTGTATATATATATTTTTTTTTTATTTTTTTATTTTTTTTATTTTTTAGAAAATGTGTTAATTGGTCAAAACACTTCAGCACTTTGTGCACACAAATTACCGTTGAGGGTAGCTCGGATGACCAGCAGTATGTCAGAGAGAGTGTCTGATAAGCCAGCAGGATGAACCAACAGGAATCACGGCAGTAGTATGCCAGGGAGGGAGGGGAGAGAGTTTGTATTAATATAGGGTTGGAGACAATAGGCTGATCAGAACACATTTGCTACATAGGTATAACTTTCATGGAAAGTGCAGTGTGTAGAATTTTGAAAGTATTTGGTGTATCCTTGGCAGAAATTGAAAATAACATTCCTAAGTATGTTTTAATTAGTGTATAATCCCCAATCTGCAACATAACTACTAGATGCAGTCAAAACACCAATTTCACATGATTGTGGCAAACTGAGACAGCCATACAGCATGTCCTGTTGTGTGACTTACCTGAATCACTGTGAAATCTGAATAAAAGAGAAAGAGAGCAGGTAAGGACACATTCATTGAAATGCATCCATTATTGGGTATACATGTCAAGTTTTTACTTAGTTAATAAAACTATCATATGAAAGTATTCTGGTCTCCGAGTCTCTATCCGCGTATTTGCAGGCGTACTGGCGCCTGACAGCCTCTTATCAAAGATCAGTTTATTCTTCGCTATGTACACACACTAGACATTTGACTAGGGTAATGGCATACGCTGATAAAGACGACGGGACAGTGCAGACTGACAGTGTAAATGCAATACAAAGAATCCAGGGGTTGATTCCCTTATCACAAAATACCACAAAGCAGCGGTCCTTAACACCGAGACAGCCATTGTTGGCCGGTTACGTTATAAAGCCAAGTTGGCTAGCTAGGTAACATTGTTTCCCAAGCCAACCAGCTAACCTTACTACCAAACAGATGTACCATGCTTTACTGTCAGACATAGCATACTGGTAGCTAACGTTGGCTAACTAATAAAACGACCATACACTAGCTGTCAACATCACATAGAAAGTTAACCAGACAGATGTCGTTGCATATAGCCGTTTATGCCACCGGCTAAAGCAATTAGCACTTGTTGCAAGCGCTAGCTAACCTTAGCTAGCGGCTAACGTTGGCAAAACTTTACTTTGGCAGATTCAGTTTATAGTTAACTTTGTTTACGTTGGTTTAGCAACATTTACAAGATGTAATTATAATATATGGAGATATATTGGCATTTACTTGATACAATCGTTCTTTTAGCTACTGTACCACCTCACCTCCGTTGCCAGGCAAGACTGATAACAGCTTGACAACAGGACGCACGCGCGACTCCCTGTAGGCCGTGAAGCTGGTCACGTGTGCCACAGTAATCGCGTGTCAAAACAATTCCTGTTCATAGATCAGACATATAGAACTGTGTAGCAGTACTGACTTGGATATTTTGTCTGTATATGTCCTCCGTCTTCGTGGTGCACATTACATAGTAATCATTTTAACTGGTACAATGGAAGTGGCTGGTACAATGGCACCTATATGGTACAATGGCCTATGCACAGGCGATATTGACTATTGCAAACCATGGATGGATTCAGACATAGGATAGGATCCTTGCCTTGTGATTCCATCAAAAAGTCACATGGCTTTATTCTATCCCTCGCTCCCCAAAAACTATCTCCTCCGTCCTCTGCTTCCCTCGGCTCCAGCCAAAACCAAAAACTCCCTCGCGTCTCACGCGCTCACCCTCTCCCCCCCCTCTAAACCACCACCCCCCCCTAGTGGACACTCCCCCCACAACAAACCTAACTAAACCCACTACCCATAATTAGACACAGCGTTACACTATTAACAAATCAGATAAAACAAGTGCAGTCAAGTCTAAAACAAGAGTGTCAAAATCAACAACTGTACTACAGAGGACATAGTCAGTTATTACAAGTTACACTATCACAGCTGTGTACAGCAACATTTCACTGTAACTGTACAGTACATTACATAAGACAAAGAAATCTTGAATCTGAATAATGCCAAAGACACTTCAACTCAAACAGTCTCATAGGTTTGTAACTTTAATGTGCACACACACACACACACACACACACACACACACACACACACACACACACACACACACACACACACACACACACACACCCCAGGGCCGCAATCATCTCCATGACGTTGGGCAGGAGCGATGACTGGGGCTGACAATACGGCAGCGCTTCCGGACCGGCCTGTCCGCTTCCTCCTTTATGTGCAGGCTCAGTTTGACCGGTACCGGCCTCCAGTCACACACTGGGTCTATGGAGATCTCCTCATAGTCCAGACTGGAGGGAGGGAGAGAGGTGTGAGATAAAAACTTTTTTTAAATACACCACACAAACGCACACAGACAGACACACTAACAGACACTTCTGGATGTAGATGAGAATCCCCAGCATGTAGCATGTATTGGTCCACTTCCAGACCCTCTAATAACGTTGTCTTACTGTGATGAAGAGAGAGGCACGGAGTCAGACATGCAGATCAGGGCCCTGTACTACGAAGCTAGATTATGGGGTTAGCGCGATAACTTCAGGTTCAGGCCTGGTTTATCCGTATCATGAAAGTTGATCACTTTCACCGTGCTATATCGCCATGGTAACTCATGCTGCCAAGCTAACCTGTTTCGGGGCAGGTTAGCTTCCAGATTATAGAATTAAGTACTGCCTGCTGACTGATAAATTCACTTGGAAAATGGCATTGGATGATAAAATCGCATATGGAACTTCAGCGTCAGAATTAAAAAATAATCTCAGTGGACGAATAGTGATCACTCTTGAGAGGTTCTTAAAGGGATATGCTCGTTTTTGACAACCTGGACCTTATTTACGACATATTATAAGAAGTTTGACTCACCCAGATCACTTTTTTGTTGTTCGGAGGCCTGTAGAAGAAATATAAAATCCAGCGCGAGCCAGTATATCCATGTAATGGCGGCGCACGGGGCATAGGGAATGCCGTTTCTCAAAATCCATTTTCGGCCGCTAAACGGTTGTTTTCATCAATCACATTGCATGAATCGACAGTTGATATTCCTCTACGCCAGCCATTGTTGTTTTGGTGCCAAATAAGGGATCTTGATCCTCTGTAACATGGTCTTTATAAGCCTCTCCCCCACTTGCTCCAGCACGCATGCGCACAGGCCAGCGCGCAGACTTGCTATTCCGATGTGTCGTTATTTCTCGAGACTTCCAGACGTGCATCGTCTGGCCTCAAGTCCCACTCAGAGCAACAAATGCATTCCTCCTCTGTTGGCATAGGGTGACAATGTAGGCAAAAACACCACCAGTTACCATCTCTTCGGGAGCGTGCAGCGGTTTGTTCTCGAGCCAGCTGTTCCTCTCTCTGTCTCCTCACCCTCCTTTCAAGGAGCTCTTCGTCCGTATACTCTGGCTCAAAACGATATGGACGTCCGTCATATTCTAATTCATTTTCTAGATCCTCTAAATCTGACAAATATTCAGCCATATTGCACACAATATTCTAGGCACCAACAATCCGATCGTAGCGCAGACAATGTGAGCGCGAGTGTAGCCTACAGACGGAGAATAGCAAGTCTGCGCGCTGGCCTGTGCGCATGCGTGCTGGAGCAAGTGGGGGAGAGGCTTATAAAGACCATGTTACAGAGGATCAAGATCCCTTATTTGGCACCAAAACAACAATGGCTGGCGTAGAGGAATATCAACTGTCGATTCATGCAATGTGATTGATGAAAACAACCGTTTAGCGGCCGAAAATGGATTTTGAGAAACGGCATTCCCTATGCCCCGTGCGCCGCCATTACATGGATATACTGGCTCGCGCTGGATTTTATATTTCTTCTACAGGCCTCCGAACAACAAAAAAGTGATCTGGGTGAGTCAAACTTCTTATAATATGTCGTAAATAAGGTCCAGGTTGTCAAAAACGAGCATATTCCTTTAAAATATAGATAAATAGATAGATAGCCTATATAAAAATATAGCCTAAATGTATACAGATCGCGGAATGGCTTTGTCAGCTGCTTGATTTTGCGTTTACAGTCCCGCAGACGGTAGGCTATGCACTTGCACTATGCATTTTATTGTTTCATGTAGGCTGTGGGTGACGCGTAGAACCAAGTAGGCTAGGCCTACATTTTTTATTCCATTTTCAAGTAGGCCTACGCTATTGTTGAATTATTAGACTAGCTTCCCGTTTTTAGGAACACTGAAATAATACTGAAATAAATAACTTATTTTCGTAGGCTAGCCTACTTCTCCACCTCGAGATTCACTCTTTCCATCTTAATATTTCTTAATTCTTAATCTCATATATATATATATATACTATAGTGTGGCGGTGTTGGCCGTGAGTCATCTGGATGGTGTTTCTCCCTGGTTGGCACACCTCAGGTACATGGGCTTATGGGACATCTTGCTGTCACCTCTTTCAATGGAGAGAGGCGTGGTGTTCACCCTCACCTGAGAAGGGGGAGAGAAAACAGAGGTACTGGTCAGACAAGGAAGGAGAGGTGCATCATAGCTAACAGTAATCTTCATCTGTCTGTCCTCATCATGCTGATACTCATGGGTTCAGTTATGAGAACAGATTGGAAAAGACAGATGACATTGTAAGACCAGTGTCTCTGATTGGCTGTGGGAGGTTCTGACCTCATCATGAGGGTCTTGTAGACGGACTCACTGAGCTGGAAGGCGTGGTTACTGACAGCCAGGTTGTGTTCCAGGTGGGTGGTAGGTGGGGCTTGCTGTCCTGCCCAGGGGACAGGTAGAGGGGCATGGAGCTGCCGGCATCATCCAGAGGAGAGCTGAGATACAATTAAATTCATGCCATCATACTGTATAAATAGGATATGAGATGAGGAGGGAGGAATTGTTCCAAATTGTATGAAATTACAAACATTTCTGAATAAAACAAATGTTCAGTTTGGTGCCATCAATTATCTTAATTAGTTATTACAGCTAGTTAATCACCGCTTTGTACTCATACTGTTAACTATACGTGCAGTAGGCCAACATCGTGGTTGGATAGTTAGCTCCACAGTTGGCTAGCTAGGCTATGCATGGTTTTAGTTACCTTAGACTAGCTTGGCTAACGATAGCTAGCGAACGTCTCATCCGTTCGGCTGTCAAGCTTTTGAAAACAACGCATAAAGTATAGCCCACAACGCATAACACATCTCACCTTCAGTCACGAACGATCCATTATTTGTCCATGAATGTCTCGAAAGTACGTGGCCAGGCTCAAGTGATGTTTCAGCTACCTCATATGCTTCAGCGATTGTGTCTAGATGAGATACAGCTAGCTACCAGCTACGGCCGGTGTAGAAGGACGGTAAAGGCTAGTTCCCATTAACTCAGAGGCCGGGTCTCTGCATTTATGGGAACTAGCTTTCTAAACAATGCATAGAAGTGACCAGATTTTCGCTGGACATAAACTTTTTTTCCCCCATTAGACTCCGGCTGGTTTATTGATCAAAACAACCCAATGTAAACTACATATAAATATTAATAATAAGAATTTTGTAAATATTTCACAATCCCCTTGACCTTAGTGTCCGTTATATTGTAGCATTACTGTACATGGTGTAGCGCATATACATTAATGCGCGCGACACTAGGCTATATATACTCCTGAGCAAGACATCTGACATCACTCCAACTGATTTTCGAGAAGAGGTGGGTAACTCACTAATTACGTTTTGAATTATTATTTGATTATTTTTAACAAACCACTGTTAGACTACTTATTGTATATAATTAACAATTTACTACCTATGGAAAGTGGTATTCAAGTTAAAAGCCTCTGTTAATAAATGTCAGTTTGACTAACTACGCTGACGTGAGGCAAAGTTTAATTTTGGCTTGTTAATTTAGCCAAACTAGAACTAATAGGTTATGTTTAGCTGTAGGCTATATAGGCTACGTTATATTATAATACTGTCAGTTAGATAAATAGGTATATTAGGCCTACCAAGGAGAGACCCATAGACTACAGTAGGCCTAGCTAGTTAAATAACCATAGCGTTACTGACAGTAGACCTGTTGCCTACTGTCGTCCTATGTTGGCAGTAGTCTTTTTAATAAATAAATAAAATGCCATTACGGGCAATGTCAACGTCAAACTAGAATATTAGAGAGGAACAAATTCCGTTAATAGCTAGCAAAAACTAACAAGCTGTCAGTGTACCGTTAGCCAAACTGTCATTCAACAACCAACATCATTTCTCGAGCTGCCATCATATTTCGCGGGCGTGACGCGAGACAAACAGTAGGGTACCACGCGCTACTGTGAAATGCCATATAGATGTCGCACATAGCTCCATTCGTTCAGCACATTGGACAGCGCCGGCTTATTGTGTCATACGCACGCAGGTCTATTTGTTCGGCACATTGGACAGCATCAGCTTTACGAAATGTCGTTGCTGTCCTAAGGTGCTGAAGAATAGACTTGCATGTGTTTGACACGATCTGTCTACATACAGTAGTCCTATCACAGTGGTGTGTGGTACATGATGAATAAACCAAGTTTTGCTTGGAATCTAACTGTAGGCCTAGCTGTGGGATGAGGTTTGGAAAATCCCACGATCACCAATTATGTTTAGGTTAGGCCTACTCTGTATTCCACAATGTCAAAAGCACTCTAGCAACGTCCAATAAACACAACCTTGTTACCACTGAACATGCCTTGTCCAAATGAGTTTTGTAGGTCTATATTAAGATTGTTTTTATTTTATTTGTATATGTATTTTCAGAATGGCTTTACAGAGACTTCTGTCCGGGAGTGGTGACAGGCGCCCACCCATAGTCCTGAAGGTTGTGGGGACCAGGGAAATGCCGCGGGTCACGAAGTGGGCCATTTCCGAGGATGATGCGACTGCGGTCACCTGCAATACCAATGTGCTGGTAGCGGCATCAGACGGGGAGAGCACCACATCATTTGTGGTGTTTGAGGAGGCTGCGCACAAAGTCAAGGTATTTATTTTGATCTTATGATCTCTTTTTGTGATTGTATGTTGTTCTGCTGAATCATGTCTATCCCGTCTGTGGATGACCTGATGATGATAATGATGATGATGATTATGATAATGATGATTAAAAAATACGAACTTCATTTCAACTGTCTTCCCTGTCTAAATGAAGGTTTCAATTAAATTCATTTCAAAGGCAGGCAGCACATATGTCATAAGGGGCTACCGCCTGAACAAGCCTGGGACCAAACTGGGCATCCAAATTTGGAAGGAGACGGCATTCTACAACACCGCCCCCCTCCACCTCTCCACGGAACTGGAGGAGCGCTGTATGCAGCTCCTCACTCCCCCCGCTCCGATGACACCAATCCGGGGCATGACAAACCCCCAAGGCCTGGTTTCTGTCCAGGGAATGATCAGTTCCGTAAGTTCACACAATAATTAAGCAATACACCTACATTAATTCATAAATTAAACATAACTCCATGGTCAACTTTGTAGTGCCAATACTTGTCAATTTCACATCACATTTAGATGGAAGCAGTTCGGACTTACACGGGACAGAGTGGCGCATACCCTGTCAGGAACATGAATATCAACCAGGTACAGTAGATAATTACTGTACCATAATGCTCACTTTCGTTCAAAGTAGACTAGGCTAATACTTTTTTTTTCTTTTAACATGCCAAATCTTAGTAATTGATTTAACTTTTAATATTTGGTTGAGGGAAATTCCATAAGGTTTTCAGGGTGTGCATTTCAATATGGTTCGGTTTGTGTTGTTGATCACTCATTTTGAAGGCTTTGTGTTTTGCAGGATGGGGCCCAGGTGAAGATTGCACTCTGGAGGGAGGCGAACCTGTCAGTGAAACTGACAATCGGCTCCAGGGTCACAATCTCCCATCTGAGAGGGCACACCTCTCAGCAGTACGACCTGGTGCTGAGTTCAACTCAGTTCACCAAAGTGGAGGTAACTAATTGGCTATAGTACATCATTTTACTTTTTTTCTCTCCAGATAGGAACAGCCTCATAGCCTGGCCTCACCAGACCCGATTTGTAAGTGATCAGGCTGGCGAAGCCAAGTTAACGTGATGAGAGGTATCATTACATTAGTCATTTAGCAGACGCTTTTGTCCATGAGAGGTATAAGTAATAATAATAATCATAATAAACTCCCTCATTGACACAATGCAAAGTCCCAATATAAAGGCCCAGTTACGTTGTCTAGCTAATTATTTGTTATTTATTTCTATGAGCCTTCTCTCCATTTAAAAAGGCTGTCTATGCATTAAATGTGTGTGCAAAAATCCTGACTGAAAACAAAATGTTTGCTTTCGACAGCATCAGCAGACTCTGCAGAGGGAGGTGGAAATTTGGGGAGTGATGCCCCTCGAAGGGGGAGAGAAGGAGGTCCTCCTGGTGGACGACTCCGTTCTCACCATCGCGGGACCTGTGTGGCAGCAGTGCTTCCCGGATGGACTGCCCAAAGTCCCTTGCCGGGTGCGGGTTGAGGAAAGTGGTGGGGTGGTCGATGGCCTATTTGTGATTTAATTTATTTATTTTATTGTTTTTGTTATATTTTTTGTGTGCCCCACCCCCACCCTACCCTTTGCCCGGAGGGTGGTACGGACGCTGGGGGTCACAGCGCCTGCCCTCCTGCCCCACCCCCACCTTTTACCCTTTGCCCGGACGGCGGTACGGACGCTGGGGGTCACAGCGCCTGCCCTCCTGCCCCACCCCCACCTTTTACCCTTTGCCCGGACGGCGGTACGGACGCTGGGGGTCACAGCGCCTGCCCTCCTGCCCCACCCCCACCTTTTACCCTTTGCCCGGACGGCGGTACGGACGCTGGGGGTCACAGCGCCTGCCCTCCTGCCCCACCCCCACCTTTTACCCTTTGCCCGGACGGCGGTACGGACGCTGGGGGTCACAGCGCCTGCCCTCCTGCCCCACCCCCACCTTTTACCCTTTGCCCGGACGGCGGTACGGACGCTGGGGGTCACAGCGCCTGCCCTCCTGCCCCACCCCCACCTTTTACCCTTTGCCCGGACGGCGGTACGGACGCTGGGGGTCACAGCGCCTGCCCTCCTGCCCCACCCCCACCTTTTACCCTTTGCCCGGACGGCGGTACGGACGCTGGGGGTCACAGCGCCTCGCGTGATAGTAATCTGTTCTGTTAAATTTGTATAATCTATTCAGTTGTATATAGTTCTTTTACCTCATTCAGTTGTACATAGTTCTTTTACCTTTACAGTTATTTAAACTGATCAGTTCTACCTTTACCATAGTACCTGTGGTTATACACTATAGTTCTACCTTCAGTGTTGTTAAACTAATAAGTTCAACCACTACAGTGATTTAAACTGATCAGTTCTACCTTTACCATAGTACCTGTGTTAATACATTAGTAATCCACTCAATTGTACTTAGTCCTACCATCAGTGTTCTTAAGTTCTACCTTTACAGTGTTTTAAACTGCTCAGTTCTAGTACCATGGTAACAGTGTCATGGCAAGGTGGGGTTGTGAACAGGGCTCTTGGAGGACAAGATGGACAGGACATTTCAAGGTCCAGTAAGACATTTCAAATTAGCCTACTCCCTGCCTACCTCAACGGATACCAGCCCAAACCCAGCAAACACACAACGTCAGGGAGACGTTCAGATCATGTCTTAATAACGTCCGTCGGTCCAGAACCCCGTTTGTACGTCTGCTGGACCCCTCAATATTCAAACGTCTGGCTTGGACCCCTCTAAGACGTCTGTGGACGTGCAGAACGGGTTCAATATCTGAACGTCCAAAAAAACGTTCATTCTGGCTCCTAATTGGATGTGTTTGGACGTCCGGAAAAGACGTCTTTTAGACGTGTCTTTGCTCAGTGGGAAGCACCCCAGCACCTCAGAGCAGGTCCAGCACATCACCTTAATACCCATTCATCAGTGACGTAGCGGCGCAGGTGACTTCAATCCAATCTCCACTGCTGCAAGAATCCTGGTCTTACCTTCATTCGTCACCAGATCTTCCCATACTCTACATGATTGTGGCAAGTCCTTAGCCAATTTAGCCTACTCATCAGAGTTCGCTTGCTTGTTATGGTCGTACTGTAACACTTTTTCCTCTGTCCTTCCAGAACTGGTAGCTGTGCCGCCTGCCTGCTTCCTCACCAACCCAGCCCCTTACAGCTACTTCCAAGAGCTGCCACAGTTCAGCTCTGGCCTGGCTACATGGACATCAGAGATACGTCATGGTGAAGGTAAGAGATATTTTGAAGATATGAAAAATGCACTTGCACAATGCCTTTTGGAATATAGCGTAGTTGAGAGACGTTGTGTAAGTGCACACTTTGCCATCAACAGTCTATCGAAATTGACATGCTATGCAACATTCCGTGGAGAGATCTGAGCATAAGTTTAAATGGTAATGGGGAGAGTGAACTCATTTAATGATGTGGCACAAGCAATTTAAACTTGTATATTGCATAATAATAACGCAAACATTTCTGGTGGCGCTTATAGGTAACACTTTTTATTTGGCAGTATGGTTGACTCTATAGGCTTTAGTGCTTTATTTTACACCCCGGTCAAGTGTGCATCAATGAGAAACGCCGATGCCACTATTTCACCATTTATGTTTCTTTTTCCTGCAGGCTGTCCAAAACGTCTTCCAGCAGAATCCAGTGTGCTGCCTATCCCCCACGGATTTTCTGTTCCTCTCTCTTCTGTGCTGGAGTTCTTTTACGAACTCGATGGCGTCAGCATGATCTTTATATTAAAACTGTAATTAACATCAAATGTGTGTGCAAAAATCCTGACTGAAACCAAAATGTTTGCTTTCAACAGCATCAGCACAGAGTCGATAGGGAGGTGGAGATATTGGGGGTGATGGCGCTCCAAAGTGGAGAAAGGAGGTGCTTCTGGTGGATGACTCCACCCTCACAATCAAGGGACCTCTCTGGGAACAAACATTTCCCAATGGACTGACCAATGTTCCCTGCCGGGTGGTCGTAACCGAAAGTGGCGGTGTAATTGATGGCCTCCTTGTAATTTAATTTGATTATTTTTGTGTAAATATGTTGTAACCAATTAGTCCCTCCTTTACCACTACTGTGGTTTTTTGGAGTAGTATCATTGCATTTGGCATGTTGAATTTCTTCAGCTACCTCAGGAAATACATCCTCTGCTGTGCTTTTTTTGGTGAGGGAGCTGATGTTCGGCTCCCACTTGAGGTCCTGGGAGATGGTGGAGCCCAGGAAGTGGAAGGAGTCAACAGTGGTGACTGGGGTGTCATTCAGTGTGTGTGTGTCTCTGTGCGCGCGTGTGTGTGTGTCCCAAGCTGGCTGCGTGCCTGCATGAGAAAACTATGAATGTTACAGCTTATATATTGACACCATAGGAATCCTGAGAACTTGCAGAACATTTCTATGTATAATATGTCTGTATAGATTAAACACTGTATCTTCTGCCCTGACCATGTGTAATAGTAGCCTACACAGCTCAGACAGAGAGCTAAACATACTCCAATAAACACCTGAGACGGCAGTGACAGTATAGGTGCCTTTACTGAAGCCTTTTTGTGAAACTGCAACATAAGAATGAGACAACAAACAACCATATGAATATACATGAAAACGCATGAGACAATGCAACTGATAATTACATGACATGAATGCATCCTAATTAAATGTTCCATGTGACAAGATACACACCAAATGAACCACCAAACTACCAAGACACAACACTTAATATCAATAATAATCTCTACACAATACAGGTAGCTAACGGCAGGGCTAGGGTTAACAGCTAGCTAGTAACGTTGCATTGCTAGCATAAACAACAGCTAGAGTGGCTATAACATACTAAAACAAACAAAACTGACATCTTATCACAACAATCCAAGCAATAGACAAATAAATATCCTGTTGCTACTTACAGACTGGTCCAAATCAAGGGCGAAATCAAGAAGAGAAAGAACACATGAAATTCTCCAACTCTGTTTCTCTGTCAAAAGCGGAGACTCCACTGACTGACCGGAAGTTCAGATAGATAATAACATCCACCAGTAGGTGGCGCCCAAACCATGCAATTTAGCCACAGGGACCAGAATACTGTAGGCATGGCGACAAGTTAGAAAAAGGGTTAACATGCAAAATTAGCAGCTCAAAAGTTAGTGCGGCACCATATGTCTCAATTGGGAGTGCAGTTGCCGAACAAATCGTCATACAGTGAAAACTATAAGTCACACGGCTTAGAAACTTACATTGTACGAATCAGCACAGTTGTGTGAACATTTCAATATATAATATGTGTATGAGCTGTTAAAACTGTAGGCATAGCAACAAGTTAGAAAAAGAGTAAAAATGCAAAATTAGCAGCTCAAAAGCTAGAGTGCAGCGCCATACGTTTAAATGGGGAGCGCAGTTGCCGAACAAATCATCATACAGCGAAAAGTATAAGTCACACAGCTTAGATACTTACATTGTACGAATCAGCACAGTTGTGTGAAAGTTTTGATGTATAATATGTGTGTGAGCTTTCAAAACTGTAGGAGTGCCAGCAGTTTACAAAATGTGTAAATATTTTCAAAGCAACAGCTGCCACCACTCTAAAAGCATAATGATACTGAACATTCCACCAGCAGTTTCAATGGCACAAAAATGACTATTAAAAGTTAAATTACTAAAAAACTATAAAAAATATCAAAAATCTGAATACATCCGTTAAAGAGCTAAACATCGTGAACATTTTAAAGTTTGAATGAAGTTTCTAGCACAAAGTATGAAGAAGTTATAAAGGAGACAAAAAACAGGGAGAATAATAATAATAATAAAGAAAGAAATAGTGGGAATATCACAAGTTGGGCTAGCTTTTACAAGCTAGCCCACCTAATAAAGAACTGGATAACAATAGTGTGAATGCTCTAAAGCATTCACACTAATAAACTATAAAGAACTGGATAACAATAGTGTGAATGCTCTAAAGCATTCACACTAACTAGAAAATTGCATTTCCTGCAGAAAATGCGTGTGAATGCTGAGCAGCTGAACGGAATAGCACAAGCATTGCTGAAAATGCATGAATGTGAGAAATCTGAAATGTCAAATGCATCACACCTGAATGGTTGAAAATCCTGGAAGCTGAAAAGCCTGGAAGCTGAAAAACCTTGAAGCTTAGCTGAACTGTGAAACAGGCAGAATTGGAAGCTGAAGTGCATTACATAAAGAAGCTAAGAACTTAAATACATTGCTACAAAAGCTGGAAGATAAACTGTTACACTGTAATGATGGAATGTATTGCTAAAAAGATTGGAAGCTGAAAAACCTGGAAGCTGAAATGTGAAACTGGCAGAATTGGAAGCTGAATTGCATTGCCTAAAGAAGCTAAAAACTTAAATACATTGCTATAAAAGCTGGAAGATAAACGGTAATACTGTCAAAGCTGGAACATGGAATAAATGATGGAATATATTGCTAAAAAGCTTGTAGGCTGGAAAACCTGGAAGCTTAGCTGAAATGTGAAACTGGCAGAATTGGAACTGCATAACCTAAAGAAGCTAAGAACTTAAATACTTTTAAACTTTTCAACCTGAGTAGTTTAAGCCTTGAACTGAGCCTTTAGCTTGAAAGATGAGCAATAGAGTAATACTGTCAAATCTGAAAGATGGAATAAATGATGGAATGTATAGCTTAAGAGCTTGGAAGCCTGTCGGTGACAGTACAGTGATCTCTGGGCAATCTCTATGCACCAGATGGTGAAGGCCGTGTGTCTCTAGCCCACATGGGCTGAGTTCTGTGGTCTATGGCGTGGATAGTGGCGTGGTGGAAAGACTCCGCCGCCTTGGTCACCGTTGGTCAGGGGCAGTGCATTGACCTCCGGGCAATCTCCTTAGTGAAGGCCGTGTGTCTCTAGCTCACTCAGGGGCCGAGTTGTGGGGTCTGTGGTGTAGATAGTGGCGTGGTGGCGAGACTCCCCCTCCTTGGGTCACAACATGTCGGGGACAGTACAGTGACCTCTTGGCAATCTCCATGCACCCACCCGTGAAGACCATGTGTCTCTAACCCGGTCTGAGTTGTGTTGTCCGTGGCATGTTCAGTGGTGTGGTGAAGAGACTCCGCCCCCTCGGGTCAGAGCCGGTAATGGCTAGTGTAGACCGTGCCGACCTGTCTTCACCAGTGAAGACCGTGTGTCTCTTGCCACCTCAGAGGCAGTGTTGTGAGGTCCGTGGCGTGGTAGTGGCATGGTGGTGAGACTCCGCCCCCTTGGGTCAGAGCTGGTCATGGACAGTATAGGCCGCACTGGGCTATCCACCTGCCTTCACCAGTGAAGGCCGTGTGTCTCTAGCCACCTCAGAGGCTGTGTTGTGAAGTCCGTGGCGTGGATAGTGGCGTGATTGCGAGACTCCGCCCCCTCGGGTCAGAGCCGGTTGTGGACAGTGTAGGCCGCACCGGACTACCCACCTGCCTTCACCAGTGACGACCGTGTGTCTCTAGCCACCTCAGAGGCTGTGTTGTGAGGTCCGAGGCGTGGTAGTGGCGTGGTGGCGAGACTCCGCCCCCTCGGGTCAGAGCCGGTTTTGGACAGTATAGGCCGCACTGGGCTACCCACCTGCCTTCACCAGTGAAGGCCGTGTGTCTCTAGCCACCTCAGAGGCTGTGTTGTGAGGTCCGTGGCGTGGATAGTGGCGTGATTGCGAGACTCCGCCCCCTCGGGTCAGAGCCGGTTGTGGACAGTGTAGGCCGCACCGGACTACCCACCTGCCTTCACCAGTGACGACCGTGTGTCTCTAGCCACCTCAGAGGCTGTGTTGTGAGGTCCGAGGCGTGGTAGTGGCGTGGTGGCGAGACTCCGCCCCCTCGGGTCAGAGCCGGTTGTGGACAGTGTAGGCCGCACCGGACTACCCACCTGCCTTCACCAGTAAAGACCGTGTGTCTCTAGCCACCTCAGAGGCTGTGTTGTGAGGTCCGAGGCGTGGTAGTGGCGTGGAGGCGAGACTCCGCCCCCTCGGGTCAGAGCCGGTTGTGGACAGTGTAGACCGCTCCGGGTTACCCACCTGCCTTCACCAGTGAAGACCGTGTGTCTCTAGCCACCTCAGAGGCTGTGTTGTGAGGTCCGAGGCGTGGTAGTGGCATGATGGCGAGACTCCGCCCCCTTGGGTCCGAGCCGGTCTTGGACAGTGTACGCTGCTCTGGGCCTCCCACCTGCCCCCACCGGCGATGACCCTGTGTCCTTAACCCACTCAGGGTCTGAGTTGTGGGGTGCGTGGCGTGGATAGTGGCGAGGTGGTGAGACTCCGCCCCCTTGGGTCAGAGCTGGTCGTGGAGAGTGTAGGCCGTGCCGGGCTACCCACCTGCCTTCACCAGTGAGGACCGTTTGTCTCTATCCACCTCAGAGGCTGTGTTGTGAGGTCCGTGGCGTGGATAGTGGCGTGATGGCGAGACTCCGCCCCCTCTGGTCAGAGCAGGTCAGGGGCAATGCCCTGACATCCGGGGAATTGCCATGCACCCAACAGTGAAGCCGTGTCTGTAGCTCACTCAGGGGCTGAGATGTGGGGACAGTGGCGTGGTGACGAGACTCCGCCCCCTCAGGTCAGAGCCGGTCGAGGTCAGTGTACTGCTCCCCGGGCCACACACATGCACCCAACCGTGAAAACTGCATCTTTAGCCAACTCAGGGTCTGAGACGTGGGGACGGTGGCGTGGATAGTGGCGTGGTGGCGAGACTCCACCCCCTCAGATCAGAGGTTGTTGGGGGCAGGTCAGTGATTGCCAGGCCATCCCCATGCACCCCTCATTGGAGACCATGTGTCTATAGCCCAATCCGGGGCGGAGCAGTAGCTGTAGAGGTGTTGTATGGAAGTTGAGGTTAGAAGAAGTAGCAGTGAAAAGCAGTAGGTGTTTGTTATAAGTACTGCTAGTACTACACTCAAAAATATATTAGACCACTCATCATAACTCATAGTTTTATTGAGTTCAATAGCTGAAAGAGGAGAAAATATATTAATATGAGTTTGCAGCCTGAAAAAGAGTGTCATTCTAAATATTTCTTTGAATATAAGTAAGGAAGGAAGGAAGGAAAGATGGATGAAAGGAAGGAAGGATGGAAGGAAGGATGGAAGGAATATGAATGCCACAGTAGTCATAAAAGGATGCCTGTACAGAGAGCCTGCGCGTGTCCCCAAATTCAAATCTCAACTGACACTGAGCATCAAATTCAAATCTCAACTGACACCGAGCATCCTCTCATCCGCTTCAATGTTAAAAAAGGTCCAAAACAAACTTAAATTACATAAAAACTATAAGGAATTTTAAAAATCTGTTGAATGCGTTAAATGTGCTAAAGGTCCTGAACATTTTAAACTTTGAAGGAGGTTTCTAGCACAAAAAATGAAGGAGGAGATAGGTTTCAAAGCTGAAGAGAATTTCAAGGTCCAGCCATAGACTTCCATTGCAAAAAAAATATTGAAAAAGCTGAATATTTTAAAAAAGTATAAAAGATATTCAAAATCTGAAAGATACCCCACAAAGACCTTAAAGAGCTGAACATTTTGATAGTTGAATGGTTACAGTAGCTCAAAGTATGAAGGGGTTGAAGGCTGAAGGTTTCAAAACTCCCCCATTGAATCTCTGAAAAGATTCCGATAATGTCCTTAACAAGCTGAACATGTTGATACTTGAATGGTTTAAATAGCTCAAAGTATGAAGGAGCTACAGAGCCAAAAAACGTACTGAAGAAGAAGTAATAATAATAATAATAATAATAAAAAACTATAAAGAACTGGATAACTATAGTGTGAATGCTCTAAAGCATTCACACTAACTAGGGGCGCGTTTTGGCTTGGGAATCTTTGCGACGCTGCTCGCTAATCACACATGATTGACAACAGGTGAAAAGTTCTTGTCTCCCAGCAACTCAGCGCTCCGTGGTTTTAAAAAGCGCTCAAAGTGAGCATTCTAAGAGTGAGCGCTCAGCTACTAACGCACCCACTCATGGCCTTCCTGGATGCTTCCTGCTCTAAAAAGGATATCCATCCAGAAGAGGGCCATGACCAAGCTGAAAATCCATCAGATCATATATGAAGCAGAATTCGACTGTAAGTAATTTTAAATATGTTGTGAATGTTCTTCGTGCCGTGCCGGCTTTGTAAGTTACAACATATTGCAATCTAATCTCTTTGTCCGTTTTCTTTTACAGAATCTGGCCCTCTTTTGGATGGACATCCTTTTCTGGTTGGTCATACAGTCTGCAGTCCCTTGTGATGACTCCCAGATCCTCCTTGTGGGGTTCTGTGTTCTGGTATGAATTCCACTGCTTTTCTTGACAAGACAGGCCCACACTCACTGCTCTCATTTCATCCATGCACTACACTATACCTCTGAAATACTGACTACCACACTTCATCTTTATTTTTGTTCATTTTTTCCATTCATAGTTTAATTATTAATAAATTCTCTAAAACTTGCTTTGGGTGTGTCCCTCATTGTTATGACTCTAAAGCGAGCTGGGTCGTAACACATGTGCACACACGCCTTTACATGTTGTATGTCCATGTTCTACAGGAGCCGTGTTATGTTATGTTTGTGCTTATTGTTTAATGATATTTAGTAAAGTAAAGTCAGTTGATGTGACCAGTCTGAATTGAAGATTAAAAAAGAACTTGTTGATTATTTGGTTACTTACTGGTATATTACTATTTTAGATTGTATTTATATATATGTTAACTTATCTCTATTAACTCGCAAGTTAGCTAATATTAGCAGTACAGATTGTCTCCAGTATGAAATACTGCCATTCCGACAAAATCGTCGGACTGGATATACCTTGCCATTCCGAAGGTTCGCTATTCTGAAAAGCTCTGAAAGGTCGTTATTCCGAAGGTTCGCCATTCCGAAAAAGCTCCAAACGTCGCCTTTCCGAAATCTCAACATCCTATACCAAATTAACAACAAGAACATGCTCTATGGAATCATCCATTCTTTTCTAAAGTAAAACCTGTTCACATGGGAAGCATTTGTATAATCTCATACAAATCCTGTGTTGAACTGAATGTTTTACCTCATTCTAACATACTGAATGTTAGTTGCAGAATCACTAACCACATTTGTATACAGTATACAAATGTGTATTGTACACATCATGTATCACAGGTTTGCCTGTATCAGTAATATTAATGATGATAATAATAATAACACAAAGATAATAATCTTATAGAGCTAACAGTATTGAGGCTACAGTTGGTGGTTGGAGCGGTCCGCTTCAGTAGTGCTGATCTCAAGGGGCAGATACCTTTTTAGTTTTTACTTAGTTTAATTAGTAATGATGACTAGATATTTACTGTATCGCCAACCAGTCTCCCTTCATACAAAGCATCTATGAAATCACAACTCAGTCAAACACAAAGATGCACATTTTAATGACACATACAAAAAGATACACATTTTAATGACACATATCAGAACCAATTTACATTAAAATAACAAATCTCAGCAAAATCTCAAATAAAATCTTATGTGAATAAAAAATAAATTAATTGTGTTTTGCCAAACTGGCGTGCAACAACATGTATTTGCAACATGCAGTGATGCAATTGTTCGAGTGGATTTCCTACCAATAAGCAAATTACCTGAAATAGAAGGCTATGATTAAAATAAAATTATACACATTTTAAATGGAAGTCAATGGGCTTTGAAGGAAAGCCCTTATTATCATTATCATTTGGACAGATTATTATTTGCTTCTAGCATTCTCCGTTATTGGTAGCTGTAGCCTACTGACAGTGATTTACCGTTTTCGTCATTGTTGTTCTGTTGCTATAGTAGTTATAATAGTTCTACTATTGTAGCTGATGACAGTTACACTTCGGAGTTTGAGGAGTTAAAGTCTCACAATTGCCTTTGATAACCAGTGTGCGTTATTGCCAGAACGTAAGTTAATCTATTGTTTATTTACTTTACTGTCTGTATGCTAGACGTTAGACCTATGTTAACTACTAACCTAATATGACGATGTAGCCTAAAGCTAATGCTAGTTATCAGTCTCATGCTAACGTAGTTCCTCAGAAATGTAGCCTTGCATGGTTGTTTGCTGCTTTAGATTAGACATCGCTGTTTATTATTCCTTGAATGTGTAGCTTGATATTTAGTTAAGCCAGTTTCATGTATGCTATCTTTAGCTACCATAATAGCATCTGTCCTGTTGTGCCGTAATGCTGGCCTATAGTTCAACGTGGTTAGAGTGCCATTCTGTGGAATGATATTGTACTGCACTGATATTAGCCTACTTTGAACCCTTTTGAGTGAGTGTAGGTGTATTAGTAACCTATGTTAGGCCTAGCCATATTATTTAGTAATTATTATTCATATTATTTCTGTTATTTCCTTTTCTCTCTTTAGACCACACACACACATAGACACAACGCAACAATGTCCTGTTCTACTGGAAAATAAACCCTGTAACCTGAAACTCCTCTCCGCTGATTCTCCGGAATCACACCCACCATAGTGTCACCAGCTCTATTCAGCACATCCAGAGAGACCCCCAGAGCTCTCTTTCACCCACATTGACAATGTGAGCACGTCTACCAGTTGACTTGGTTGGTGGTAGAGTGGGAAGCCTACGAGCCCTTGGGGCAGAGGTAGGTCGCCAGCTCAACCCAAGGATAACGGGGAGGGATGAGAGGACTTACCCTGGTGTCGCCCACGTTGAAGTGGATATCCTGGATGTTACTGACGTACTCCTGCCCTCTCGTCCCGATCAGAAACTCACATCTGAGAAAGACGAGCCATATGAGAAGAACCGTACGATCGCACTCCTCTCTGATATCACCCATAATGGCGGGTTGTTGTAGATTACCGTGGGAACCACTTGGTGTGCTCCTGCCAGGGGTCATCCGCTGGCTCCCAGTTCCTCAGCCCTCCGTCACAGTAGAAGCACCTGACATTGTCACCATGACCTGAGGGGAGGTCAAATACTATCACAATACTGCAGTGCAGTGTCAGACTGTATTATCGCAGACTACAAGGATTAGATTTAGGACTAGACTGAGGACTGCATAGACAGTGTGCCATGAACACACACCCACAAACACGTTTCTGTGAAAGAGAGATATGTAACTAAGTCGCTCTGTCAATTATCTTTTCTCTGTACTTTAATGACCAAAACAATTTAAACATAAGGCTCGTGCAGTGTTGCTGGCAGCCCTTTTTTCGGTCAATACCGTGCTCGATGGGGTACTTCAGGGTCAGGATACCCCTCTTGCTTTGAGCCTCATCACCTATGTAGCTGTCCTTCTGGCCCATACCCACCATCCATCCCTGGAGAGACAGGCAACAGAACGGTAGGTCAACATTGGTTAGGGTCACATAAGGGCAAATAAAAACAGCATGGTGTTCACCCCCTCGGTTCAATATAGCAGCTAGCTTATGATAACGTATGCTTTTGATTGTTCTGTTAAATTAGCATTTTTAAAAGCATCCAAATACTGCTAGAATTAGTAAATATTTAGCTAGCTACGTAAACACTTTGCACATGCCGGAGCCGTTATCGACAACGAGTGCGGTGATTTCATCATCCATGGTTAAACTAAAAAGGGAGGAAAACACTTTAGTTAATTCAACTCAAACAGATGGTCAACTGCCAAAAAAAATCCCTTCTCCCGCTTTATGACGAAGCACGTTCTAACTTCCTGCTATGAACTGCAGTTCGCGGGTCTGGCCGCTGGGCGGAGCTCGTGCTCCACATTCTTGACAGCCAGACAAAGGGAAGTACCGTTGCATTCTGTTATTACTAGGGATGTGCACGGTTAACCGAGTACTCGAGTACCCGAGTAGGCAATCTGCTAGTCGGAAAATAAACACTACTCGGTTAATCTAAAGGCTATATAATATGGCATGTTTGGCAGTGAAAGCGCGCCTGGAGAAAAGCGCTCTATACGGAGTCTTTTTTTCGAGCTCTCCGGCGTTTTGAAAACATTGCCATCTCAACTTTTCAGAAAGGCGCTGCCAACATCACTGCGGCTCTTTCAGGCAACCGATGATCAGATATTAGATAGGGCATGACTCATCAGATATTAGATAGGGCATGACTCATCAGATATTAGATAGGGCATGACTCATCAGATATTAGATAGGGCATGACTCGTCAGATATTAGATAGGGCATGACTCGTCAGATATTAGATAGGGCATGACTCGTCAGTTGTCTGGGAATCCTGGGGGAACCCCTGCCTGGCTATTAAACTGAATATCTGAAAGTGCACCGATCGTAAAAATAATAAATGCAGCCAGCTGTCAGGGGCAGTGATGACTGATTACTAGTTGATTACTGTCTAGCCAGCTAACTGGTTACGTTTTAAAAGCTATATTTATTTACTTGGACACAGTTCTTGGGTGCAAAGTAAAGTGGTCACGAAAACTAGCAATAATTAGCCCATGGGCTTGCTAATGCTAGCTGTCCATGGTTCGGTTTTCCATACTGTTAAGCATTTTCGGATCAAACTACACCGTGGTTTTGCATAGTGTTAAAGGGCAATGCTCGTTTTTGACAACCTGGACCTTATTTACGACATATTATGAGAAGTTTGACTCACCGAGATCACTTTTGTGTAGTTCGGAGGCCTGTAGAAGAAATTTAAAATCCAGCGCGAGCCAGTATATCCATGTAATGACGGTGATCGGGGCAACGGGAATGCAGTTTCTCAAAATCTATTTTCGGCCGCTAAACGGTTGTTTTCATCAATCAGATTGGATGAATCGACAGTTGAGATTCCTCAACGCGAGGCATTGTTTCGGTTTTCAAATACGGGGTCTTTAGCCTCTGTAATATGATCTTTACACGCCTTTCCCCACTTGCTCCAGCACGCATGCGCACAGGCCAGCGCGCAGACTGGCTATTCTCTGGCTCACATTCTCTGCGCTACGATCGGATTGTTGCTGACGAATGACGACGACGACAATATTCTCGGCACCAACAACGATCGTAGCGCAGAGAATGCCAGTTTCATGTATGCTATCTTTAGCTACCATAATAGCATCTGTCCTGTTGTGCCGTAATGCTGGCCTATAGTTCAACTTGGTGAGAGTGCCATTCTGTGGAATGATATTGTACTGCACTGATATTAGCCTACTTTGAATCCTTTGAGTGAGTGTAGGTGTATTAGTAACCTATGTTAGGCCTAGCCATATTATTTAGTAATTATTATTCATATTATTTCTGTTATTTCCTTTTCTCTCTTTAGACCACACACACACAAAGACACAACGCAACAATGTCCTGTTCTACTGGAAAATAAACCCTGTAACCTGAAACTCCTCTCCGCTGATTCTCTGACCGGAATCACACCCACCATAGTGTCACCAGCTCTATTCAGCACATCCAGAGAGACCCCCAGAGCTCTCTTTCAGGCTTTTTGGGGGGCATTTTGGACATTGCCCTTATTATGTTTATAATAATGATAGGAATATTGTTTGCCTGTATGGTTAATAATAATGATGTTATTATTATTATTACTGATAGGCAAACCTGTGATACATGGAGTTTGAAAACTCTAGATTTCAAAGACAAGAAACTCACCTAAGTGTTATTTGGCGTTATGACATATAATTCGCCATAAAGTAAGATTCTAGTTAATCTGGAAAGGCTATTTAAAAAAAAAAAAAAAAAAATAGCATAGAACTATTTAGTCGCAGCACATACGTGTGTAAACTTCCGCTTGAACTGATTCCGCAATGCCTTGAAGTAGTTCCGCTTCCTGAATCCCCTCTGCGGACTGATCTACACATCTACAACAGTCGCTTCAATACAAGTCAATGGATTTCATAAAATGATCAATAAAACCCTACAGGATTCATACTTTGCGGCGAATTTGATGTCAGAACACCAACGGACACCAATTACCCCCTCGGTTAGCTTCTTGTCTTTGAAATCGAGAGTTTAACATGTTTTTGAATGATTTTTCAAGATGCCCAGCCCATTGTTTGACCAAAACGGTGGTAGAGGAATATTAACTTCCTCGAAAATGCTAGCTTTCTCAACGTTTTGATCTGAACCATTGTATACAGTATGATCATAACTAACCTTGAAACAGGGCTAAACATGCATTTTCCCTTTACTACTTCTTTAAAATAAAATGTTTCAAATAGTTGTGACATCCCTCAGGGGAGTGGAGTCCAGCTAGGACCTTAGCTTGGCAGCAGGGACACCTGGCCATTCCGACGGTTCGCTATTCCGAAAAGCTCCAAAAGTCGCCATTCCGAAATCTCAACATCCTATACCAAATTAACATGCAAGAACATGCTCTACAACTTGGAATCATCCATTATTTTCTTAAGAAAAATCTGTAAAAAAAAAAAAAAAAAGGGAAGCGGTAATCTGATACTAATATTATTTGCCTGTATCAGTAATATTATTATTATTATTACTATTATTATTATTATTACTGATATGGAGTTGAAAATGGTTAGTGATTCTGCAACTAACAATCAGCAAGTTAGAATGAACATTCAGTTCAACACAGGATTTGTATGAGACCACTTCCCAGGTTTTACTTTAGAAAATAATGGATTATCCCATGTTTTAGAGCATGTTCTTGCCGTTAATTTGGTAGGCTATATAGGAAGTTGGAATTTGGTGCAGGCATCGCAGAGATAATGGACTTGAAAAAAATACTTTTGGAAAGGGACGTTCGGAATGGCCTACATCATAATCTTTCGGAATGGCGACATCATATCCTTTCGGAATGGCGACACCTTTTTGAGCAGTGAAAAGGTCCGCCACTCCGAATGAAGTCAATCTTCGGAATGGCGGTATTTCGGAATGGTGAGCCGACCCCTGGCAGCAGCACACAGAGACCAGGGGCCTCATTTATAAACGTTGCGTAAGTACAAAAGCGTGCGTAACCCATGCTGAGCAACTTTCTACGCAACTTTCGGTATTCATAAAAAATGAGCTGAGCGATAAGTTGGCGGAAGGTGTGCGTTACTCTACGCACACTTCGACCCTCCTTTAACTACGATAAGCACGTTTCTGGAGAAAGGGGAAAACGCGACTCCGATGGCAGAGGGATGAAACTCGGGAAAGTCTGCGAAACACATGACATATTGAATAATAAATACATCGGTCGCTGCAAGAAACCCTCCAATGTGTCACACAGTTTAAACGGAATCAATCGCCACCGTAGCCTAATCACGAAATAATGTTGGCATTGCTTTGGATGTGTCTGTGAATTGACCCATTTGTGTCATAATATAATGTTATGTTGTAGGCCTATTCATTTATAGGCTATCCCGAGGAGCATCACGGGCAGTAGCCAATGAATAAAAGCCACATTACGTTGATAACACAATACGACACAAGCCTATAGCTTATCATAGTAATGATTCCGTATGTCGATAGCCCACAACTATAAGGCCTATACCGCACCAAACAAATTGTTGATACGGCGTTGAAGTATATTTATTCAGTTAATCATTTATTTAGTTATTCGTATGTTTAATTATCCACATATTCATTCGTTAATGTATTTATGTATTTATAGCCTATATTTGATTAGGCTTTTATGTAAACCCGAATGACCACTGAGGCAAGCCGCAATTACAATGATGTTGAGCGGTGAATGGGAATGTCCTACTTGAGGCAACTGTAGGCTACATTAGGCTATATTGTACATCATCATATATCCTCATATTGTCTTATGATTGTCATGTAGCAGGCATGCGAGGAATGTGGGCCTAAAAACGCATGTCATCCCAATGCTCACATGCCGCTTTGGTAGAATTAGCTGTGCGCAAAACAGCGCATGGAGGTGATGCGTCTCCAAGTTGTAAGAACACAAGGGAGCAAGTTAGATTATTAATTTGCCCAATCGTCATGTGTGTAGCTCATGGATGTATTAATAGAACTGGATACAGTCACTCCATTCACTGACCGCAATCAAAAATGAAGCCCTATTGAACCGCGCCATCTTGGCAAATTTGTAGTCATTTGACTATTTCCGTTGACTTTTGTACTTGCGCAGTTGTGCTTTTCTGGACTTCCGGTGACTTTTGTACTTGCGCAGTTGAGCTTCTCTGTCCGACGCGCGTCCACGAAAAAGTTCACCTTTATGTGAAATGTAGACGCACGTTCCCGGCTCTCTCGGCTCTCCCCGCTTTGATTTAGCAATGAAAGCCGGCGTGCATATTAACCTGTTTTTGTCAAATATATCCATTGGAGAAATTATTTTTTGATCCTGGCATCTTAGTTTTAACAGGTAAATATAACTGAACATGTTTTGTTTGCTAGTAGATGGTATTCATTCCGTTCGCGATAACGTTATTGCAGCCAGGCTAAATTCCTCCAGGGAGCCAGTGACCGGCGAGTTGAAGTAAACAGTTGTATTTAAAGGCGTTAAATTCCCTCTTCCTCGTGCGTCACATGTGCGAGTCGTGACGGCTTGTAGACGAATGTCGCGTTATGGACAGCGACGGATGGGCAAATTTGTTGGCGCAATGTTATGATAAGGTAGTATGTCCCGATTGGATGCCTACTGCTTGCAAAGTACGTACTTTCTAAGGGCAGCTGTAGTAGGTACTGGTAGTAAGAAGTAGAAGTATGCGATTCGGAACACGCTTGTTGTATATGTAGACAATGAGTCATATGTTGTGTTGTAGGGTTGCAAATTTCAAGGGATTTCAATAATTGATAACTGTTTACCTTAACGAACGATAGTGGATTAATTTATAAGAACGTCCCGCGCCGGACTGCACTTTGCTCGCTTCGTTTTTGTGTCTTCCTCCGCTGTGTCGTTGAATTTCCCAGCATCCCAATTATCCTTCACTACATGGCGTGGCCCTCATGTGCAGTCAGACCTTAAATCAGGATTACATTTCACTCAACTCCCGTTGATAACGTTTACTTCCCCCCAAAAAAGTTCTGGTCCATTAACAAGCAATTAATCGAGTAAATCTTACTCGAGTAAATTCTTATAGGCAATTAATCAATAGTCGAATAACTATTAACATCCCTACTGTGTTGTGTGTGTGTGTGTGTGTGTGTGTGTGTGTGTGTGTGTGTGTGTGTGTGTGTGTGTGTGTGTGTGTGTGTGTGTGTGTCCAGGGGTGGCTGAAGGTCCAGGATGTAGACTGGGTTCCTCGTACCTACCTGGAGCTGGAGGCCCTTCCCTGCATCCTCATCCTCTCTGGACCCGACCCCCTGGGAGAGTCCCTGCCCAGGTACACACACACACACCTACACACACACACACTAGGGCTGCACAATTAATCGAAATCGACGTCCATGATTAACTAATCGCAAAAGGCTGCAATTAATGTGATTAATAATTTTGCTTTGAATTGAGCGTGCTAGGACTACACGGACGAATCACAGGCGTTTATGCTGTCTGACCAATCACATGCGTTCCCGCTGAGTGCGCTGTGCGCAGCAATTTCACTGAGAAGACAGATAGCAGTAGGTCAAGACAAGTGTCACAAGAGTACCTGCAGCCGTGAGTAGTGACAAAATGAGCGAAAACGAGGTCAGTGAGTTAGTAGCAAGAAAGGGATCAACGTCTGTGATTTGGGAGCATATTGGTTATTATATATGAAATATTAATCACAATTATTAATCGCAATTATTAATTGCAATTAGCATTTTGAAGCAAATAATCGCAATTATTATCTTTTGTCATAATCGTGCAGCCCTAACACACAAACACACACACCTACACACACACACACACACCTACACATACACACACACACACCTATACACACACACTCTGAAGTACTGCGACCTGCGTGTCATAAACTTTAACCATTTACAATTCAAACAAATACAGAAGCTGCTCTGTCTTTGTGAAACCTTAATGACCTCAACATCCATCTTGTATTTCCTTTATGAATTAGGATGGAAACCGTAAAGACATTCATCGGTAAGTTCAGAATGTTTTTTCAGTGTATCCAACAGTGTGTGTGTGTGTGTGTTTGTGTGAGATGTGTGTGTTTATGTGTAAAATGTGTGGTATGATGCATTTTGATTGTACAAGTGTACTGAAATCATCAAAAGTCATTTTAGTTTTTTGTATTTTATTGTACCTCAAAAGGGCCAAGCTGATAGCCCAGTGCGAAAGCTTCCTTTCCCGTTTGGAAGCACTGATGAAGATACATGCACATGCGAGCCATTGTGACTGTTCAGGACAAGAGGATTCACATTCTGACTCCTATGATCCGGGGGGCTGTGGACAAGACCCGGCGTCTGAGACGAGTAGAGGCTCCGCCCCCGTGCCACCTGGCGGCGTCGCCGAGCCCTTCCCGACACACGAAGTTCAAATGGCGAATCTGACACACCACCGTCTGTCAGCAGTCCATCTGACACAGACCTGTCTGTCAGCTGTCCATCTGTCAGAACACCACTCTCCATGAGAAGGACCAGTAGAGCAGATAGCCCCACTAGCGCCTTTTCCACCCCCATGGCGTCAACTCTGTCTTTACTAACACCTATGCAGTATTTAAGAAAAAGGTGGTTTATTCAGTTAACAATCTGTCAATAGCAAGCTAGTAGTCACTACAAGCTAGTAGTCAGTATTCAGTCTGGTATTCTCTACCAGTTTATCATATTGGTACAGGGCTACACACTGTGGTAACCATCTGATAACCCAAACGCTACATTCTAAATAAAGAACCAACATAACCAAATTAGCATATGAAAATCATTGTAGGCTTTGTCTTTTGTCTGAGTGAAGTTTTTACGCAGCACCAATAATGCCATTTGGCATATGCCTAAATTGTGGGACAGTGTGTTGTGCAGCTGGGAAAAGACTGACAGCTGATTGGCATGATTTTAAACACACTTTTTTTTTTATTATTCCTATATTTATGAGTGTTTCTGTGTTGTTGTTTTTTTTTCTGTTATCTGAAAATCGGCATTCTAGGCTATACGTCTATCCTGGGCCTAGGCCTACATTGACAGCGGTCAACCGGCCCCCTCTGCCCCTATAAAATATTCTATTGTAGGATTTTGTCTACACTCTAGCCAAGGACACACTTTTGACAGCAAAAATAATTAATTCAGAATTAAAAAAACTAAATAGATAACAATGTATACTATTTTGTTTCAAAGACGTTATTTGTCCCAGAGAATCTCCTCAGACTCGGTGAATTCGCCAGCTGCCTGTGCGTAAAGTTGCGCACGGATGTTAACTGAGTCTACAGGCTATAGAGACTAAATAAATCTAAGACATCCCTGGGCTTCTGCCTGTCCTCGTCGGAGACTCGTTGCCTACTGACCTTATTTACAGTAGTCAGACGAAGGAGTATTTTGTCCTGCTCCACTTTTGTCTCGCTTTTGTAGAGTGTGGCGAAGTTGAAGGCCACATCTTCATTAGACAGTTTGTCGGCATGACAAAGACCAAAATTAGCTGCTGCACGCTGACCACAATTAACTCCAGGAAGTTTCCCCTCTCCTGAATGCCTTATGATCTTGATATTTTTGGTGGCTTGCCTTCGATGGCTTTCTCTTTCTCCCAACAACAGCTGGAATGACCGGCTCCGATCCAAAAAGCAAGCTGCGCGTCACGTCGGTGGTCTCGATGGCCCTCTTCTTACTGGTCTGCAGCAGCACAAACAGCCTCTGCAGCTGGTAGGGGATGCTGGTGACCGGGTCCTCCTCGGGCTCCTCGAACTCCCAGTTGTAGAGCGCGTTCCTGAACTCCGGGGTCATGTACAGTGTTTGCAGAAGGCTGTTCAGATAGCAGGTCATGGCCTGGTTAACCAAACCCACATATCCTGTCTCAGACTTGTTGAGTATGGAGGAGTAGGAGGGGCTGCTGTAGTCACTGCTGTAGCCCACCGCACCGTCTCTGGGCAGGGGGCCGATCAGACGCTCCTGGGAGCTGTCATCCAGCCCGCTGCTATCTGCTGTACCGGACTCATCCGATGCGATCTGAGGCTGCTCTCCATCCTTGTCTGTGAGCTGGAGAAAGTTCCTCTTCCCAGCCTCGAACCCGGAGTCAGAGAGGGACATCTCACTGGTGTGGTCCAGTGGTGCCAGGTTTGCTGCGTCGCCCCATGCCAGGTGGAAGGTGCCGCTCACGTAGCCCGCCTTGTGGGCCACGTCCTGGAACAGTTTGGAGAGGGAGGTGGAGGCCGGCAGGTTGAGGGTGAGCCTCTCGTTGACCGTCTTAGCGTTGGTGGTGTCCTGGACTATACACAGCACCCGGGGCTCCTCCGCTGCATTCTCTATCTCTTTGGGTACGAGCTGGTTCTCTTCGCTGGGCACCATTTCCATTTGTGCGACAGTTACACATTCACCCAAGCTCGGATGTCAGCGGGAATACTTTACGACGTTAAACACAAACATTATTTATGTTTGTATCAATCCTGTGGTTGTAGGGAAGATATTAAACTAATAAAAACTTATAATCAAAGTGATCGCAGGCTACTTTCTCTCTCTTCCACCACAAACCCACCCAGGGACGCCAAAAATGTCTCCCTGAATTCCCTTCTGACAGGCCTCCCGGCCCTGCTGTGCTTTCAGGCAGACTTGTACCACTCATTGGTGACCCTACAGGCAACCACTCCACCCCCGAACTGCCAGGCTGAACCCCGGCTTCGGAGATCAAGTACTGTACTTCTTTAAAATAAAATGTTTCTAATAGTTGTGACATCCCTCAGGGGAGTGGAGTCCAGCTAGGACCTTAGCTTGGCAGCAGGGACACCTGGCCATTCCGACGGTTCGCTATTCCGAAAAGCTCCAAAAGTCGCCATTCCGAAATCTCAACATCCTATACCAAATTAACATGCAAGAACATGCTCTACAACTTGGAATCATCCATTATTTTCTTAAGTAAAATCTGTAAAAAAAAAAAAAAAAGGAAGCGGTAATCTGATACTAATATTATTTGCCTGTATCAGTAATATTATTATTATTACTATTATTATTATTATTATTATTACTGATATGGAGTTGAAAATGGTTAGTGATTCTGCAACTAACAATCAGCAAGTTAGAATGAACATTCAGTTCAACACAGGATTTGTATGAGACCACTTCCCAGGTTTTACTTTAGAAAATAATGGATTATCCCATGTTTTAGAGCATGTTCTTGCCGTTAATTTGGTAGGCTATATAGGAAGTTGGAATTTGGTGCAGGCATCGCAGAGATAATGGACTTGAAAAAAATACTTTTGGAAAGGGACGTTCGGAATGGCCTTACATCATATCCTTTCGGAATGGCCTACATCATATCCTTTCGGAATGGCGACACCTTTTTGAGCAGTGAAAAGGTCCGCCACTCCGAATGAAGTCAATCTTCGGAATGGCGGTATTTCGGAATGGTGAGCCGACCCCTGGCAGCAGCACACAGAGACCAGGGGCCTCATTTATAAACGTTGCGTAAGTACAAAAGCGTGCGTAACCCATGCTGAGCAACTTTCTACGCAACTTTCGGTATTTATAAAAAACGAGCTGAGCGATAAGTTGGCGGAAGGTGTGCGTAACTCTACGCACACTTCGACCCTCCTTTAACACTAGCAGCGCCAAGCATTTGAAACTTACCAGCATAGCTGGGGGGTGGGTCAAATGCCCCCGCAGTCTTTAGAATGGGAGGCTGTTATTGACACACAATGGCCGCTAGATGGCGCTCGTGTGTGTGTTTGTGACACCAAATGCGGCTGTATCGGCTTGGGCTAAAAATAGATACACCTGTCTAGAAATAAGATGGTCGTGTCTGGGACTACGTTTTCCCAAGCCCTATTATCAAATAGAAAGCATATCACTGATAACACTTGAAAAATAAGAACACATTGGCGCAGTATGATGTAGGACTATTCACCTATTGAGCAATTTATAGATGGATTTATGGATGAATTCCATGTTTACTCAGGCCCGGTCGGATTTAGCCAAGCCGCTGCGGTAGGCTTGTGTTGCAGTTTTACCACATTAGTTATTATTTTGGGAATTTGAGCAGAAAGGCATTTTTCTTAACATGTATTATGATATATAGATATATATTATACTAAATAAATATATAATATTTGGGCGGGTTTTTATCGCATTGGGGGGATTTGGAGCACTCTTTGGGGCTGCAGCACCAATCTGGTAATCCGGCTTGTTTACATCCGGACGTGACGTATGTAGCAACATTCTGTGGAGGGCAGTAATAGTTGCATCGACACTGGCCGTAAGAAGAAGTGATTGAATACATTTTCCGCATGTTTGTTGTATTCTATTTGACATGTTCCTTTGCCTCATTTAGCACCAGCTGCAACACTCTCCTCCAAATCCGTTCTCTCCGTTAGCAGGGCTAACGTTGCACTCAGTAGCTTGTGCTTATTAGCTAGGTTTGGTAAAACGCTTGTGCAGTGGAGGGGTTCTTTTGGGGGAATTATTGGATTATACCAGCTAACGTTAGTTCCCAAGCTTGTTTGATAACTATTCGATGCAGTCTGCCAGGCTAGTGCCTGTCGCCGTCATGAATGAGACGGCCTAGTTTATATACGGCCCCAGCTTTTGTTTGCTTTTAACTTCAAATTAACGTTTTTGTGTTTTGGGGCCAACTCTTAAAATAATATAATACGGCATGCATAGCTAGCGAGAGATATTGCCCCCCGCATCATTTTTGCAACTTTGCAACTGCTTGCTTGCTAGCTAGCTTAGCTAGCCTAACGTTGGGTGTATGAAACTGGATTGTGAACAATTGCACAACCCTCATACCACGATGGAGGCTATCAACTGGGCTTGGGACTTTGCCTCTCATCGCTAACTGGAAACTGTCCCGGTTGAGCTAATGGTAGGTAACGTTAGGTAGCTCAAACAGTTTTTTATTAGGCTATTATTAGCCTATCCAACCAATGTTATTTAGTTGTAGTATACTGTTATATGGGTGGGGGTTGCAGAGGGCTACAAACAAGAGTGTGAGGCAGCTCTGTAGGTCATTGAAGGCTATATATTATTATGATATGGTTGATAATAGTGAAGAACATGTGCAAGTTGTGTGTCATAAAATGTAAAAAAAGTACACATCAGCTTATCACAGAGTTGGCTGTAATATAAGGTTGCTCCCTGTCTTTTGACATTCGCTACCCGCAGACAGACGGCATATTTGCATGTCAATGTATGCTCAAACTAATTTGAATTTCGTGGGGGTTGGGGAGGTTAGTTAGGGTGAGGAAAACGACGCGCGGTCTCTTTAGCCCTGAGACCATCAGGCAGGCAGCTCAGGAAGGCTATATATTAGTATGATATTATGTCTAATAATACATTTGTTGAAAGTAACGAGAATTACATGCCCAAAAAACAGAGATAGGACACGAACATTACAGTTGATAATAGTGAAGGACAAGTTGTGTCATAACATTTGGAATCTCTATCTTATTTTCGTTGTAGATGGAATCAAACCAAAAAATGCGAATTTTGAACCGGCTCTCCCCTACCTACACCGAAACCAATTAAATTGGGTGATAAGTGATACGATGATAGGCCTATAAAAACATACATGTTCAAATAAAATGCCAGATCAGATGCCACATAAACTAAAGTAAACATCATCTTATTGCCACCCCTGAAAAATGCCTTGCCAACCCAGTTGCCACCCTAACTGTAGGCAATTAATCTTTTTTTTTATTTTTATGTTGATTGTAAATGTTGGTGATATTTCTCCGTAGTTCATGTAAACGTTTTACTCACCAGTTTACAATTAACTTTGCCCTAAATAGAGAAAAAAATGGTTGCACCGTGACCCGCCCACCTGACTGACCTGCAGAAACCACAATACTAAGCTAACGTTACGTGGTGACTGGAGCGATCCTCACTACCACAGCATATTTCCAGAGTGAGTCAGGTAAGCAAGCTATAATTTGTTTGTTGTTGCTTTATGTTTAAAATGTTCAAATGTTCTGTCAAGTTTGACAATGTGAAATATGTGATAGAGCTCAACCACATGACTATTGTTATTGTATGACATGAGTTATTCTAAACTCTTTGGCGTACATACTGAAGCGGGGGGGTATCTAGCTTCACATCAACGTTTGCTAGCTAGCACTAGTGAAATGAGACAACTGGTTCCCTCAGCGTGCGCTGTTGTCAAATGGTAGCCTGTAATGAAATGAGACCATCATGGGTTTCCTCAGCTAGGCCTATTTGCATGTCAATGTAAACCCGTGGGGGTTGGGGAGGGCTACAAGGTATGGCTTTTGGTTAGCCTACAGCCCTACCAAGAAATGTTAGTTCTGCTTCATTCCCACAGCAATTTTCTATAGGGAGGCTTTAGCGGCTCTCAACCTCAAGTACAAACCCTTCTCTACATGGCCGCTCAGAAGATCTACAAGTCCAACTGGGCAGCCAGGGTCCGTGCCACAGTGGTGTGGATGAAGACGTCCCACAAGGCCAAAGTGGTCTTGAAGGAGAAGCAGCAATTGCTCAGTGAGATCACATCTCAGTACATTCTTTTGATTATAGATGCATGATTGAAAAATGAATGATATTAAAGTGTAATGCTAATTTATCGTTTTTTGAATCATGCTTTTTATTATTTTGTCATTAAAGATAACAGCAACATACAATATGTTATTCACTCAGTTAGGCTATACGAAAATTAATGCTAGTAAATTGATAGATTTTGGGTGACTAATTTTGTTTGTGTGTGATTTGTTTGTGTTTTCCTGTCAGTTGGACCCACAGCTCAGGAAGTAGGTGGAGAAGGACAGAGTCAACAGCATGAACACAGGGGACTTCAGGAAGGCAGAGGAGTTTGTGGAGCCGATGCGTGTGCTGCACACATCCACACTCTGTGTCTCCAGTGAAAGAAACCCAACCTGTGGCCAGATCATTCCAATCCTCCAAAAGTTGCAGGCCCATTACACTGTGCGCCAGGGGGACTCTGCCCAGCTAGCAGATCATGAGTGGGCAGCCAGCGGCCCGCTGACGACCAACTCGGCGGCCCTACGTCCTCCGTCAGTGCGTTGGTGGCTTGCTGCTCACACTGCACCACCCTCCCCACACACTGCATGCTAATGCACTCTATACGTTGCTATGCTAATGCATGTAATATTGCTAATAATGCATTCAATAAATGAGAACAGATGTGTGAACTTTTTTAAAATTTTATTTAAAGTAGCACATCAATATAACACAGATTAATGCAATACTCGTAAGAGGAGACAGGTACAGTAAAGAAAATGTTCAAAAGCAGCATAACGAACATACAGTAGGCTACATAACATATATCAGCATACATATAGTACAGTATGAACAGCATATGACATTATGGAGATGGACACTAGACATATGGTAGGCTATATAAATACTCTAGACAGATGGCATGTACAGTAACAATCAATAGTTTGGACACCTTCTCATCCAGTTGAATGCAAAGGTGTCCAATCTTTTGACTGGTACTGTAACTGTACACAACTGTGCACACAACTCAGGTGTACAGTAGTCTGATGGCTGTACAACAAAAGCAGAATAACCTGGGGGGTTGTGTGTAGTCAAGACGTCATGGCCGATCTAAAACACAGAATTCAATATAAATTTGACTTTGTAAATGGCTGAAAGAATTGGTCTTTGATAAGTATATATAATAAAAAAAATGTGAACAGGTCAGAAAAAACAAACACCAACCATAAGAACTGGCGTCGCATGCTGTGGTTTGTGGACGATGTGGCGTGGAGTCCCATGTTCGGGCCCCAAGGTAGGTGGTCTAAAATAAGATAAAAAATAATATTAAGATAAAGTAGGTGGTCTAAAATAATATTTAAAATAATATTAAGATAAAGTCTAGACCAAGTGCCCGGCTATAGAGTACCTGGTCTGCACGTATTCATGGGTTTCAAATGTAGTCCTAGACCTGCCGGACCAACACAGGTGTTTCAAATTAATGAATTAGTTCTACTGCATAAGATCAATTGAAACACCTGTGTTGGTCCCCAATATGGCAGGTCAAGGACTACATTTGAAACCCATGAATATGCTGGTCTGTGCTAATCTTCACTGTTCTGTGCTAGTTTAACAGTAACATCCTGGTTCTACTCTGGTCTCCATACCTGTTCTCTGTACTGGTCCTCATGTCTCCTCTCGCCCTTCGCCTGCATCATCACCTCGAGTTTTTCCCAGTTTCTGGCACCTTCCAGTTTGGATGTGCCAGAGCCCATAGGCCACCTGGGCTGGAGGGAGAGACAGGACAATTAACAAAGTGAAAGAGACAGAAATACTGCACACAGAAGAGACATTGATATGACTGTCCAGCCTGTGATAGACATCGGAAGTTTTGCAGAATCTAATAAGATGGCTAATTTTAGCAATAATAGCTTAGCTAGCTAGTAGTGCCAACTGCCTACCTAGCACAGCCTACTCATTGACCAAATGAACATGGGGACTTTCACAGACGTTGCCAGAGCATTTGGGACAGTGAGCTATTCTGTTCTCTCTCAAAATGATTAAAGATTGGCTTATAGCCAATCAGACGACGATTACATTGCCAAAACTGTAGCTAGCTAACGTTAGCCGAGATGAATTTGCGTCAGGCAGCCTAATGGTGGCCAACGAACAAAGGTCTCACAAAAGTTCAAGAAACGGTCACAACTGAAATGTTTCGAAGTTGCCAACTCAACGTTACAATTACCACAAAAAGCAGAACGTATAACACTCATGGCGACAGAGTAATGTTAGCACTAGCCTAAGCACTAGCCTAGGTATGCTGCTAACGTTGGAGATGAAGTAAACATGGAGATGTTACAACGCCTGTTGCTCATAGCACTAGTGCTTATTCATGTATATTGTCCTCTTATTTCGGTTATTTCAGTTATAATATTTCAGTTATTCAGTCCCTCATCACCTTTGCGCTAGCTCGATAGCTAGCTCGCACTCCACTGGAGAGTCAAGTAAACAAACAGTGCGCCCCACAATGCACAGCGCATCTGACTACGGGGTCTTTTTAGGTCAAACATCCGTCCGAGAACGGGCAGTTTCACACAACTGGAGCGCCCTAGAAATCGGTTGTGACCGCTCCGAAAACACCTCTTCAGGAGGGTCTCGGAGCGGCTGTTTTAGTGCACACTTGTCTGTGATTGTTGTGTTCACACAGGCCCATACAGAGCGCTCTGGGGCCCAAAGCTCGTTTGGTGCGCACAAACTGTGTTCGGAATCGCTCCCTATTCACTATATTGAACTATATAGGGCGTCAGCCATTTTGGGCTGAACGAGGGAGCGATTCCGAACACAGCTTATGTGTGAAACCACCCTAAGTTACTCCCTTTACGCACAAATATAATGAGCGGATATTTATTCTTGATAAGTTCATGAGGTAACTTACAGTAGGATTGATCATTTTGTGTGCATAAACAGTGGCTAAGCATAAAACATAAACACACAGAGCTAGCTAACATACAGTGCTAACATAAACAGTGCTAGCTAACATAAGCAGTCGGCAACATTACAGTAACGTCAACATTACGGGTAAGAATGGGCTAACGTTAGCGAAGCTAGCCAAACTTACATCATCGACGAGATCCAAATTGTTGTCACGTCTCCAAATCCCCCAAGCTCCTCTTCTGATGAACTGGACTCAAAGACAGCCTCTCAAACCTCAACACATCTCCTGTTTTTGTGTTTGTTTGCTCATTTTATCTTCTCCGGTAGCCTAAGTTCATTCAGGTAACGTTAGCCCAGCCGGATTCAAAACATAATCCCTAGTTGTTTGCAAACCACATGGCCCAGTTTTATCCAATGGGGGGCTCTCTTGATAGAAAGTGGTGAATAATATGGATGGTCATTGGTTTATTATGTCTGAGACTGATAGACAGCTGAATCCATGGGGAAAGCGCCAACCAATGGAGATTCAGAGAAGGCGGCGTAGACCTTCAGGAACCAATCATAAACGCTGTAAATCTCAAGACACGAAACAGACGTCTTATACACAAAACAACGGTGTAAAATTATGTATATGATTTCTGTGCGTGTTGATATGGCGGAAAAATCTATAAAAACGTACGACGCCACCGCGGGCGCAGACTCCAGAGGGATAGAGCACAGTTCTTTTTACTCACACCAATGCTCCTATATAATTATAATTATATTATACTCCCAGTTATATTATATATTTGCTTTGTCCAGATTGCCAGTTGAACAAAAACGATCCAAGTGCCAAGTGCAACATTGTAACATATTATTCCCTGAACCAATGCAAACGGTCTAGAGGGTTGAATAGCCTGCACCCCTAGTAATTTTGCATTCATTCAATAGCCTACATAAGCATTCACATCCATAAACATAAGGCTGTGTTTTCAAGACATTCACAGCATTTCAAAATTCAACATTTGCATCATAGACTATTTGAGTGCTATTCGTTTGAAGACATTTGACCTGTGTTGAGCTGATAGCATACGTTTTGAGATTAAACATAGTTTTATCTAAATGAGCCATTGTGTGAGTGTAACCTTTTGCATTCATTGTTGAAATCACATATAGTCTACCACAAAAATATTATTGCTGTGCACATTCTTATATCCATATGTAAGGATGGATTATTCATTCAACCTTGATTCCTATTAAAAAAAAAACATATTGATGAACCTAGGCGACATCTGCTGGGAGAAAGTAGCATTGCAGCCTTCAGGTCAGGTAAAAAAAGATGGCCGACCGGCTTTTAGCCAGAATACACTAAAAAAATGACCAAACTACCTTTTCCTGGTGGGATTTCGAAGTTTCAAAAACACTGACACGTAAAACGCACATATCTAGGAAAAGTCATGAAAGCAGGGCGCTGTAACTTGAACGGTTGCAGAGAATTATTTTTTTATGTAGTTGCATGGGTCACCTTGACCCACCCTCAGCTATTCTAGTGTTAACTATGGGTACACAGAGAGGAGGAATCGTCCACCTGCAGTCAAATTGGATGATGGGAGCAATGATTTGGGCCTAAATGCTACTCAGACTTGGTGTCTTCTCCATAATTTGCCATTGATATTTGGGGATCTGGTAAAGGAAGGTGATAAATATTGGCAGCTGCTTCTCTTACTACTACAGATAGTAAATATTGTGTTTTCTCCTGTTCTAACAGAGGGTATGACTATCTATCTTAAACACTTAATAGCTGAACATCATAGGCTTTTCAAGTATTTGTTTCCTGATAGAAATCTCTTACCGAAACACCACTTCATGATACATTATCCTCGTTGTATACGGAATATTGGGCCCATTCTTCACTCATGGTGTATGCGCTATGAGGCTAAACACTATTTCTTTAAAAAGCAACTGAAGAGTTTTAAGAATGTCACTATGACCTTAGCCAACAAACACCAAAATTACATGGCATATAATTTGTTACGGCTCGCATGCCCTCGCCTCCACAACCGCCTCCCTCTCTCCCCTCTGGGCCCGCTGCGCGCTCGGGGCGTCCTACGCGCTCTACCGCACGTCGCATCAGCCCGGGCATACAACGCTCTGGCTCTCCGGAGTTTCCTCCCACTGCCGGGCGTTCCCCGTCTCCGGCCAGCTCCGCGGACTCGGCAGTCTCCTCCCTCTCCGGTGACGAAGAGTCGGATCCCGACATGCCCAGCACATCGGCCCGTGCGCAAAGACAAGAACGGCGCGCTCGTCTCCGACGATGACGCGGGCGCGGCTCTACTCACCGGTTTCCAATTATCATCACCACACCTGTCCCTCGTTCTGCAATCACCTTCAACCTCTACAAGAACCTGGTCTACACTCCACTCATCGCCAGATCTTACCATAAACTCTTGTGGTAAAGTATAGCCTAGCCTACAATCTCCTTACCCGTATTTTGTAGTGTTTTTTCCCGTTCCCCGTTTGTGATTACTCTCACTCACCCTGCCTCCCCTCCTCATCTCTCCAGTTCCTGCCTGACCCACGCCTGTACGATTACCCCGCTCCTGCCTGACCATCGCCTGTACGACAACCCCGCTCCTGCCTGAACATCGCCTGTACGACAACCCCGCTCCTGCCTGACCATCGCCTGTACGACAACCCCGCTCCTGCCTGACCATCGCCTGTACGACAACCCCGCTCCTGCCTGACCATTGCCTGTACGACTACCACGCTCCTGCCTGACCATCGGCTGTACGACTACCACATCCCCCTTTGTGATCTTATTAAATCGCCCCTCCGGGCTTTACCGTTCCTTGCCTCCTCCTTTCCTGTTGCGCCTGGGTCCCAAACCGAACTCTAACAGTAAGATCTGGCCAGTTTTGACCCAGCCAACATGGAGGAGAGACCTGCACCTCCCGGACCACTCCAAGCCCTCCAACAGACCCAAGCTGAGCAACTGCCGCAGGTATCCGGCCAACAGCAAGCCCAGGACGAGCGACTGAGGGGACTCGCTACTCTGGTCAGCACCCTGTCCGACCAGGTCACCGCGCTCAGTGCCCGCCTGGCTCCGTTCCTGAACCCCACCGCTCCACCAAACCGGGAGCCCCATCTCGCCTCCCCGACCCCCTACGACGGGACATTCACCCTCTGCCGGGAGTTCCTCATGCAGTGTGAGTACGTGTTTGATCTCCAGCCAAGCATGTACTCCACTGCGTCAGCTCGCATAGCCTACATCGCTAACCTAACCACGGGACGGGCTCGCCGCTGGGTCATGGCGGGTCGCGAAGGCGCAGCTGCCTACATGCAGGACTACACAGCCTTCGTGGCAGAATTCAGGACTGTGTTCGACCACGACGTCCACGGACAGGACGCGGACGCTGCTCTCTCCGCCCTCACCCAGGGTTCCAGCTCAGTAGCGGACTACGCCACGGAGTTCCGCATCCTCGCTGCCCGTTGCTCCTGGAACGAGTCTGCCCTGTACAGCGCCTTCCGACGGGGCCTGGGGGACGCCATGAAGGACAGCCTGACTGGAGGAGACAGACCAGCGACCCTGAACCAACTCGTCTCCCTCTCCATAGCCATAGACGAGCGCCACCGGGAACGCAGGCGCGAGCGGGCGCACCAACACCACAGCGCACCCAGACCATCTCCGCCTCCCTCTGCCGGTTTCTCTCGGCCTGCCCCGGCCTCCCTCGCCCCCCCAAACACCGCTGGAGAGGAACCCATGCAACTGGGTTGACCCGACTGACCCCTGCAGAGCGTGAGCACCGGGAACAGAACGGACTGTGCATATACTGCGCTAGCCCAGCGCACGCCGTCGACTCCTGTTCCTCTGCACCTCCCAGGACGGCAAAAAGAGTAGGCTCACTCGCCAGGGGGTACCGAGTAAGCCGGCTCATCCATCCCCAATCCCGGACCCGTGCCGCCAGGTTCACTGTCACCCTCGCCTGGCAGGGGCACACGCTCTCCGTCCCTGCTCTCATCGACTCCGGTGCGGACGAGAGCTTCGTGGACGTCCAGTTCGCCCACAAAGCGGCGCTCCCTATCTCCCCTCTGGAGAGGCCCCTCTCGGCCTTCGCTCTGGATGGCCATCCCATGGGTCCCATTACTCACCGGACCCTGCCCCTCACCCTCACAGCCTCGGGAAACCACGTGGAGAACATCCGCCCCTTCGTCATCCACTCTCCCGACGCTCCGTTCATCCTAGGAAGGCCCTGGCTGGAACTCCATACCCCTCATGTCTGCTGGAGCTCGGGGCACATCCTCAGCTGGAGCACCGCCTGCCACGCCCGCTGCCTCCGAGCTGCTCAGACCTCCACTCGGGTTGACCGACCCCGTCCCGCTCCTCCGGACCTCTCCACGGTCCCTTCGATGTACCACGACCTTGGGGAGGCCTTCAGTAAGGAGCGCGCCCACACACTCCCCCCTCATCGACCCTACGACTGCGCCATCGAGCTCCACCCTGGCGTCCCTCTTCCAGCCAGTCGTCTCTACAACCTCTCCCTCCCGGAGAAAGCAGCCATGGACACCTACATCTCCGAGTGCTTGGCCGAGGGTCTCATCCGACCATCTCGATCCCAGGTGGCAGCGGGGTTCTTCTTCGTTAAGAAGAAGGGAGGAGATCTGAGACCGTGCATCGACTACAGGCTGCTCAATAACATCACGGTCAAGAATAAGTATCCACTCCCCCTCATGAGCTCCAACTTCGAACCCCTCATCGGTGCCACCATCTTCACCAAGTTGGATCTCAGGAACGCTTATCACCTGGTGCGTATCCGTGAGGGGGACGAATGGAAGACCGCCTTCAAGACCTCCCGTGGCCACTACGAGTACCTCGTCATGCCCTTCGGCCTCACCAACGCCCCCGCCGTCTTCCAGGCGCTGATGAACGACGTGCTCAGGGACATGCTGGACGTCTTTGTGGTCCTTTACCTGGACGACATCCTGGTATTCTCCAGGAGCGCTGAGGAGCACGTCCAGCATGTCCGCATGGTCATCCAGCGTCTCCGGGAGAACCGCCTGTATATCAAGGCGGAGAAGTGCACTTTTCACTCCTCGTCAGTGGAGTTCCTGGGGCTCATTGTGGAGGGAGGCCTGACGCGACCCGACCCCCGCAAGATCAAGACCGTGGTCGAATGGCCTCCACCCACGACCCGGAGGCAACTTCAGAGCTTCCTTGGCTTCGCTAACTTTTACCGCCGTTTCATACGGGACTACAGCCGGGTAGCAGCTCCCCTCACCCACCTCACCTCATCCCTGCGTCCATTCGTCTGGACACCGGCTGCCAGCGCTGCCTTCTCCGCGCTCAAGGAGTGCTTCACCACCGCCCCGGTCCTTCTCCATCCTGACCCCTCCAGGCAGTTCGTGGTCGAGGTGGACGCATCAGACACAGGCATCGGTGCTGTTCTGTCCCAGCGGTCAGTGGAGGACCAGAAGTTGCACCCCTGTGCCTTCCTCTCCCGCCGGTTCACCCCAGCTGAGGTGAATTACGACATCGGGAACAGGGAGTTGTTGGCGGTGGTGGGGGCCTTGGAGGAGTGGCGCCACTGGCTTGAGGGCGCCGAACACACCACCCTCGTCTGGTCAGACCATAAGAACCTGACCTTCATCCGGGCGGCCAAGCGCCTCAACTCCCGCCAGGCGCGGTGGTCCCAGTTCCTCGGGAGGTTTGATTTTACCCTCACCTTCCGGCCCGGCTCCCGCAACGCCAAGGCCGACGCGCTGTCCCGCCTCCACGCGCCCGAGGCGCCCCCCGCGGAGCCTGAGACCATCCTGCCGGTCTCGCGTGTCATAGGGGTGGTCACCATGAACATCGAGGCAGTGGTGAGGCAGGCCCAACGCGCCCAACCCAGTCCGGCCAACGTTCCTCCTCGCCGGCTCTTCGTGCCTGACTCGGTCCGGTCCCGGGTGCTCCAGTGGGGCCATGCCAGCCGGTTTGCGTGCCATCCCGGGGTTCACCGCACCCTCTCCTTCCTGAGCCGACGGTTCTGGTGGCCCTCCATGAGGTCCGACGTCCGGGAGTTTGTGGTCGCCTGTCCCGTCTGCTCCCGCAGCAAGGCGTCCCACCAGCCCCCGGCTGGCCTCCTGCGTCCTCTCCCGGTCCCCAGCCGTCCCTGGTCCCACATCGCCCTGGACTTCATCACCGGTCTTCCCCCCTCCAGGGGCAACACGGTCATCCTCACCGTGGTGGACCGGTTCTCCAAGGCGGTCCATCTGGTGGCGCTCCCCAAGCTCCCGTCCTCTGCGGAGACAGCTGAGCTCCTCGTCCAGCATGTCTACCGGCTCCACGGTCTCCCCGGAGACATTGTCTCGGACCGTGGGCCTCAATTCACCTCCCAGGTCTGGAGGGCCTTCTGCAAGGAGATCGGCGCCACCATCAGCCTCTCCTCTGGCTACCACCCGCAGACCAACGGCCAGGCCGAACGGGCCAACCAGAGCCTGGAGTCCGCTCTCCGCTGTGTGTCGGCTCTCCACCCCACCTCCTGGAGCAAGGACCTACCCTGGGTCGAATACTCCCTCAATGCCCTGACCAGCGCTGCCACTGGCAGGTCTCCGTTCGAGTCATCCCTCGGGTACCAGCCCCCGCTGTTCTCTCTCCAGGAGTCGGAGGCCTCCGTCCCCTCCGTCCAGGCCCACCTCAGCCGCTGTCGCCGTGTCTGGAGGGAGGTCCGCAGGGCCCTGCTCCGCTCCAACGAGCGCTCCTGCCGCGGGGCCAACCGCCGCCGCACTCCTGCTCCGGCGTATCGGCCCGGTCAACGTGTCTACCTCTCCACCGCTGATCTTCCGCTCCAGGTCCCCTCCAGGAAGCTGGCTCCGCGCTTCGTTGGTCCCTTCGAGATCGACCGTGTCCTAAACCCAGCTGCGGTACGCCTTAAGCTCCCTGCTTCCATGCGGGTACACCCTGTGTTCCACGTGTCCAAGGTCAAGCCTGTCTCCTCGAGTCCCCTCATGCCTTCTGCCCCGGCTCCTCCGCCTCCCCAGATGGTCGACGGGCATCCCCAGTGGACGGTTCGGCGACTGCTGAAGGTGCGCCGCCGGGGTCGGGGTTTCCAATACCTGGCGGATTGGGAGGGGTACGGCCCCGAGGAGTGCAGCTGGATCTCCAGGCAGCTCATTATGGACCCGTCTCTCCTCCGGGACTTCTACCGGGCCCATCCTGACGCCCCCGGTCGGTCGCCAGGTGGCTCCCCTCGGGGGGGGGGTCCTGTTACGGCTCGCATGCCCTCGCCTCCACAACCGCCTCCCTCTCTCCCCTCTGGGCCCGCTGCGCGCTCGGGGCGTCCTACACGCTCTACCGCACGTCGCATCAGCCCGGGCATACAACGCTCTGACTCTCCGGAGTTTCCTCCCACTGCCGGGCGTTCCCCGTCTCCGGCCAGCTCCGCGGACTCGGCAGTCTCCTCCCTCTCCGGTGACGAAGAGTCGGATCCCGACATGCCCAGCACATCGGCCCGTGCGCAAAGACAAGAACGGCGCGCTCGTCTCCGACGATGACGCGGGCGCGGCTCTACTCACCGGTTTCCAATTATCATCACCACACCTGTCCCTCGTTCTGCAATCACCTTCAACCTCTACAAGAACCTGGTCTACACTCCACTCATCGCCAGATCTTACCATAAACTCTTGTGGTAAAGTATAGCCTAGCCTACAATCTCCTTACCCGTATTTTGTAGTGTTTTTTCCCGTTCCCCGTTTGTGATTACTCTCACTCACCCTGCCTCCCCTCCTCATCTCTCCAGTTCCTGCCTGACCCACGCCTGTACGATTACCCCGCTCCTGCCTGACCATCGCCTGTACGACAACCCCGCTCCTGCCTGAACATCGCCTGTACGACAACCCCGCTCCTGCCTGACCATCGCCTGTACGACAACCCCGCTCCTGCCTGACCATCGCCTGTACGACAACCCCGCTCCTGCCTGACCATCGCCTGTACGACTACCACGCTCCTGCCTGACCATCGGCTGTACGACTACCACATCCCCCTTTGTGATCTTATTAAATCGCCCCTCCGGGCTTTACCGTTCCTTGCCTCCTCCTTTCCTGTTGCGCCTGGGTCCCAAACCGAACTCTAACATAATTGGGAAACATTCAGCCAGGATAGATTAACTATAGGTCCAGGAAAGATGTCAAGGGTCAATGACCCGATTGCTGTCAAGTTGAATGTCTCAGTGCACACACATGTTTTGTCAGTTAAATGGGTGAAGTACCATGGTACAGAATATCGTCTTGATTTGGTCATATGTGGTGAATTTGTCAGTGAAATGCCAGTATTTTACAAAATTAAGGATATTGTTGTGAAAGAGGAGACTGTTTTTTTGGTTGGGTCAGCTCTTGAAACCATATGTTTTGATGATCATATGCATGCATTTAAAGTTTTTTTTAAGCAAAGTCCACCATGCAAGGTATTTCATGTGAGTGACATCATGTACCACAAACCTTTTGATCTGCTCATGTCATATGGAGCAAGGGATTCTTTTGACTACATTGTCCCCTACTGTCAGTTGATAACAGTTTAAGTAAAAGGTGGACATCCTGAGTTTCAGCCCTGGCTAAAAGCTGTAGGTCTACTATGGACAAATTCTTTCTTTTTCTTTTTTTTTTTCTGTCCATAGAAACCAAAAATATCATTTTATTTCCTTTTAAATTGGTCGGTGCGATTTGTATAGGCCTATAGGTCAAATGTTATGTTTGAATTGTTTGTTCTTAAATAAACATATTTTAAGAACATATTTTAATGTTTTAAACATTTTTCTTGAATGTATTGTGAATTCCAAGTGCTTTGATTTCCATTTACAAGGGAGATAGTAATTACATTGTAATTTACAACACTGGACAGAGTTAAAACACATGTTTACACTAATAAGAGTCACCCCAGATCAACACTAGTGACTAATTACATTAACACTGGACAGAGTTAAAAAACAATTTTTACACTAATAAGAGTCGCCCCAGATCAGCACTAGTGAGTAATTACATTAACACTGGACAGAGTTAAAACCCATTTTTACACTAGTAAGAGTCACCTCAGATCAGCACTAGTGAGTGTCAATATAACACTCTAAAGTGTTGATTACCCCTTAGTGTTAAATGTGATCAACACTGGCCAGTGTAGTGCAGTGTTAATATTTATCACTATTTGGTGTTAAATCAACACTAGAAATTTAACACTTTGATCAGTGTACTTTTTACACTGTGTAGGGTGGGACCATATGTACTCGCTGTCAGTGTTAAATTTAACACTTAAAGTGTTGATTTAACACTTTCAAATTTACTGTGTACCTACCCATCTACCTACCTACCTATCTACCTCTTTACCGACCTACCTATCCACCTAACTACCTCTATAACTACCTACCTACCTACCTACCTACCTATCCACCTAACTACCTCTCTAACTACCTACCAACCTATCCACCTAACTACCTCTCTAACTACCTACCTACCAACCTATCCACCTAACTACCTCTCTAACTACCTACCTACCTACCAACCTATCCACCTAACTACCTCTCTAACTACCTACCTACCTAGCCACCTAACTACCTACCTACCTATCCACCTAACTACCTACCTACCTATCCACCTAACTACCTCTCTAACTACCTACCTACCTACCAACCTATCCACCTAACTACCTCTCTAACTACCTACCAACCTATCCACCTAACTACCTCTCTAACTACCTACCTACCTATCCACCTAACTACCTCTCTAACTACCTACCTACCTACCAACCTATCCACCTAACTACCTCTCTAACTACCTACCTACCTAGCCACCTAACTACCTACGGCGGCTTTAATTTGATTTTTATTACACATTTTATTCCACAGAGTCTCTTAGTCCAGGCAGCTCACTGAGCAAAGCCGTGGGATGGGCACTGATCATACAGTGGAGATAGAACCCAAACACAGGCAGAAAATGTTCAGAGACTTTATTCACAAATGAAATCAATACAAGCACAAGACATAACAAGTAACCCCAATCGGGGTTGGTCGGGGTTCATCGTGGGGTTATTTGTTGTGTATTGTGTCTTGAACGTCATCATTCGATCCGATGTACTTTTTCCAACAACTCACGACAGAGTTGCTCACCCAGAGTGAGCTCCGGACCTTGCCTCAAATGGGGCTTGGGCGATCGTCCTTTTAGCGCCACACCACTAGATGCCACGGGGATGGATGGGCTAGTGGGGCTGTCTCTCAGAGAGTGCGAAGTGGAAGTGGTCGCCCCTTGAGTGACTTCTTCCCAACTCTTCCGAATGAGCCTCTTATAGCTCTTGGGTGGTGGTGGTGGTGGTGGTGGAGGTGGTGTTGGTGGTCGTCGTGGTGGAGGTGGTGGTGGTGGAGGTGGTGGTGGTGGAGGTGGAGGTGGTGGTGATTGTGGAACGTCCGGCTCGGATTGTCCCTTTACCAGCACATCACTAGACGCCATGGGGGTGGAAAAGGCGCTAGTGGGGCTATCTGCTCTACTGGTCCTGGTCACGGAGAGTGGTGTTCTGACAGATGGGGAAGTGGAAGTCGCCCCTTGAGTGACTTCTTCCCAACTCTTACGAATGAGCCTCCGACGCTGAGAGAGCTCCAGATCTCGTCTCCAGTGGGGCTCGGGTGATCGTGGAACGTCCGGGTGAGATTGTCCCTTAACCACCACACAACTTGACGCCATTGGGGTGGAAAAGGCGCTAGTGGGGCTATCTGCTCTACTGGTCCTTCTCATGGAGAGTGGTGTTCTGACAGATGGACAGCTGACAGACAGGTCTGTGTCAGATGGACTGCTGACAGACGGTGGTGTGTCAGATTCGCCATTTGAACTTTCGCCCTCGTGTGTCGGGAAGGGCTCGGCGACGCGGCCAGGTGGCACGGGGGCGGAGCCTCTACTCGTCTCAGACGCCGGGTCTTGTCCACAGCCCCCCGGATCATAGGAGTCAGAATGTGAATCGTCTTGTCCTGAACAGTCACAATGGCTCGCATGTGCACGTATCTTCATATGTGCATCCAAACGGGAAAGGAAGCTTTCGCACTGGGCTATCAGCTTGGCCCTTTTGAGGTACAATAAAATACAAAAAACTAAAATGACTTTTGATGATTTCAGTACACTTGTACAATTAAAATGCATCATACCACACATTTTACACATAAACACACACATCTCACACAAACAAACACACACACACACTGTTGGATAGACTGAAAAAACATTCTGAACTTACAGATGAATGTCTTTACGGTTTCCATCCTAATTCATAAAGGAAATACAAGATGGATGTTGAGGTCATTAAGGTTTCACAAAGACAGAGCAGCTTCTGTAATTGTTTGAATTGTAAATGATTAAAGTACAATGAAACTTTGATTACCAACCTTAATGTTTCCACGGCAATCTCTCCATTGATCGAATAGCCAAGGCACGATCACGCTCAAGGAGAGAGCGATTAAAAGTCCACAGCAGAGGAGTGTGTTGTCAATCAACAGGAACGGGATCTGATCGGGCGTGGGCTCAGGACGTGGGTATCCATATCCACCAGATGGCACTATGACTCTAAACACTTCGTTTACTCCACTAACAAACATATTGTCAAAGCCACATTTTTAACAACATGCTCTTCTCATCGCAAACATCGCACTGAGGCTTGTCCACTCGTTACAGCAAGATATAGACCTTGCCGCTGTGACGTGTGCGTGATGTGACGCCGTAGTGCCCGTGATGTCAAGGATAGAACACTGTGACGTGACGGCTTTAGTCCAGGCGGCCAGCTAATTGAAATAAATGCAGGGCTAGATTTAAATAGATTTAAGCTTCTTTTTGCTTAAGACCCAACGATACCCCTTATAATTAATACACTCCCACATTCAGAATTAAATAGGAGCGCTTAAAAGGCTGATCGGATAATCAGTCCGTTAAATCCAGTCGTTAATTGTCCACGTTTTCGATAGAGATGGATAGGCATTATTGGTGATATTAAATAAGGGTCATCGCTCTCTATGAATCATTCATATTCAAGGGCGTTTTGTTATTTTGAAGGCTACTCGTAGGCAGGGCTGGACTGGGACAAAAAATAGGCCCTGGCATTTTTGGCCCAGACCGGCCCACCACAATCGGCCGGACACCACCCACCAGTACGAAATCCTTGCGGCCCTTTTAAATATAGAAATATTATATAGAAAAAGTAGAGAACCCGCAACACTGAGGACCAAGGCAAGGCAAGGGTTTTTGCAGATTTTTTTTTTTGAAATTTATTTCAATATAACGACGTTTCGACCCTTGGGTCTTTGTCAAGTGAATCATTGTAGCAAACAAATGCTCATATATACACACAGACAAGTAATCAGTCTTGCAATTACCCACAGCTGGGTTGAAAAAAGAAAGAATGAAAAATAATAAATCTCTGCTGCCATCTCGTGGCGGCAATATGGGACTACAGGTCAAATCAATTTTCAAGGTTATAACCTCTAAAAAGATCCCTAGAAAAATACAAATACACACAAATATATCAATAATAACGCAAAATGGTGGCCACCATTGTCATCACCCAAAAGCACACAACCAGGGGAAAGAGCAACAAATAAATAATTACAGTCAAAAATTACAGTCAAGAATTATGAAGAGTGCCATTCTGAGGCCGCCACTTCATAGATATGGCTGAATGCTGAAGTCTTCATTCAGACCATTTGGGGACAGAGAATCTAGTTCATAAATCCAAAACAGCTCACGACGGAGTAGGAGTTGTCTTATATCTCCTCCTCTCCGTGGTGGGCTGACTTGTTCTATGCCAAAAAATCTAAGCGTAGACACGTTGTGGTTGAGTAATCTAAAGTGCACAGCCACGGGGCTTTTTTCGTTGCCATGGCGAATCGAGCTACGATGTTCAGAGATCCTAGTTTTTAGGGCTTGCTCGGTTTTTCCCACATATAATAAAGAACAGGGACATTTTAATGCATAAATAATGTTCGTGGAGGAGCATGTTATGTGTTGCTTGATCTGGTATGGACGACCTGTACGTGGGTGCTTAAACTCTGTGCATCTGGTATTAAAATTACATTGTGCGCAGTTGTTGCAGGGTCTGTTGCATGGTCTTATCTCGTCTAGGAACGTGGGTCTTGGGACCGGAGGAAGGTCCGAGTGTACCATCATCTGGCGTATGTTCGGTGGTCTTTTGAAGATCAGCTTGGGTGGTTGCTTGAAGAGGAGTTTGAGCTTCGGATCGGAGTCGATTATGTGCCAATGTTTCTGTATGGTGTTCGCCAGCTCCTTTCCTACAGGGGAATACTGTGTTAGGCATTTCACACTTGAGTCTTCAGTTTTCTTTTTTACAGTGTTTAAACATTCCAGCTGTGTCATGTTTTCGAACCGCTTAATGGCTGGGTCTACCCATTCTCTGGGGTAGCCTCTTTGTTGGAATCTGTTCTGTAGGTCTGTAGTTTGTGTGTCGTAGTCTGTTTTTCTGCTACAGATTCTCCTCACCCTGTTAAACTGACTGATGGGCAGGCTCTTTTTTAATGGGATGGGGTGGTATGAGTCTGCTTTTAGAAGCGTGTTCCTGTGTGTGGGTTTTCTGTAAAGGTTGGTGTGGAAGATGCCATCCTCAATGGTAATAGATACATCCAAAAAATCAACGGTGTGTTTACTGTATGTGTGGGTGAATTTCAAGTTGTCATTCGCTTGGTTTAACCAACTGAGGAACTCAACCAATTGTTGTTCTGTGCCTGTCCATACTAAAAAAATGTCATCTACAAACCTCTTCCACAGTCCGATGTGCTCCAGTAGAGGGTTGTGGTTTTTGTTGAAAACGGAGTGTTTCTCAAAGAAACCCATGTAGAGGGCGGCGAAGTTACATGACATCTTTGAGCCCATGGAGACTCCTCCCGTTTGTAGATACCGGTCATTCTGGAAGAGGAACATGTTTTTTGTGAGAACCAGTTCTGCCAAAGTCCTGATGCAATCTGTACTGGGTTTGCTGTCTACTGGGCGCTGGTCCATGTAAAAAGACAGGGCCTCTAGGCCTCCTGATTGTGGTACATTGGTGTACAGGGCTACCACATCTATACATGCTAGGATGACCTGGCCATCAGTGAATTGGGAAGATTTCAAGGTCTGTATGAGGTCAATGGAGTCCCTTACATACGAGGGCAGTGTTGTGACAAACGGTTTTAAGAAGGAGTCTACAAAGCCAGAAATGTTCTCTGTTAGTGAACCTATAGAGGACACGACAGGACGTCCTGGTGGATTTTCCAGGCTCTTGTGGATCTTAGGTAGGGTTTGGAAAACAGGTGTAATAGGGTGTTGTACCTTCATAAATTGGCACTCTTTTATGAAGGTACAACACCCTATTACACCAAGACCCACGTTCCTAGACGAGATAAGACCATGCAACAGACCCTGCAACAACTGCGCACAATGTAATTTTAATACCAGATGCACAGAGTTTAAGCACCCACGTACAGGTCGTCCATACCAGATCAAGCAACACATAACATGCTCCTCCACGAACATTATTTATGCATTAAAATGTCCCTGTTCTTTATTATATGTGGGAAAAACCGAGCGAGCCCTAAAAACTAGGATCTCTGAACATCGTAGCTCGATTCGCCATGGCAACGAAAAAAGCCCCGTGGTTGTGCACTTTAGATTACTCAACCACAACGTGTCTACGCTTAGATTTTTTGGCATAGAACAAGTCAGCCCACCACGGAGAGGAGGAGATATAAGACAACTCCTACTCCGTCGTGAGCTGTTTTGGATTTATGAACTAGATTCTCTGTCCCCAAATGGTCTGAATGAAGACTTCAGCATTCAGCCATATCTATGAAGTGGCGGCCTCAGAATGGCACTCTTCATAATTCTTGACTGTAATTTTTGACTGTAATTATTTATTTGTTGCTCTTTCCCCTGGTTGTGTGCTTTTGGGTGATGACAATGGTGGCCACCATTTTGCGTTATTATTGATATATTTGTGTGTATTTGTATTTTTCTAGGGATCTTTTTAGAGGTTATAACCTTGAAAATTGATTTGACCTGTAGTCCCATATTGCCGCCACGAGATGGCAGCAGAGATTTATTATTTTTAATTCTTTCTTTTTTCAACCCAGCTGTGGGTAATTGCAAGACTGATTACTTGTCTGTGTGTATATATGAGCATTTGTTTGCTACAATGATTCACTTGACAAAGACCCAAGGGTCGAAACGTCGTTATATTGAAATAAATTTCAAAAACAAAAAATCTGCAAAAACCCTTGCCTTGCCTTGGTCCTCAGTGTTGCGGGTTCTCTACTTTTTCTTTATCATGGACATGTAACCCAGCACCTGACCATTTGGAGGATGTGCGTACGACTACTCTTCTTATTATCGCCCTTTTAAATATGCAATACCACCGTACTATTTCCCCAAACCACTACAAAGATGAGTAAGTTCCGTGGACAAGTGTACCAGTGCAAATGGACGAGTGCACTCACTCACTCTTGACTCCCTGGTGGTCAGACGTGGCCGTGGAGTACACAATCTCCATACTCAAGTAACAGTTACAGTACAAGTACAAGAAATTGTCAAAGAAAAAGCTCTGATAGAAGTCAAAGTATTTAAAAGTAAATTATTTATTAAATTATTATTATTATTATTCAAATGTAAGTATAGAAATATATGTACAAAGTATACAAGTAACTCAAAATGTTGCCTGTGAACTCCACTGGGCTGAAAAGATCTCCTCAAACAAGGCAACCTTTAAAAGAGTGAGAGGGAGAGACAAAGAGAGAAAGGTGAGAATGATAATTGATGGAGTTAAATGATCACAGTACTGGTCCAGTATCTTCATTTTAGAACAATGTAGAGAGATAGTTGCATGTATTTGATACTTACTTAGTAATAAAGGCTGCATGGCCCTCTGGATACCCTCAACAATAATGGCATCTCCTGAGAGAGAGAGAGAGAAAGAGAGAGATAGAGAGAGAGGGGGGGGGGAGAGAGAGAGAGAGGGGAGATGAGACATGATCAATGATAAGTCATACATGATTAAATGACAGATTCAGATGATCAGAGTTGCATGAATTGTATACTTATTTACTGGAAAAAGGCTGCATGGACCTCTGAATACCCTCATCAACAATTGCATCCTGAGTGAGAAAGAGGGAGGAAGAGAGATGAGGCACGATAAGTGAGATAAACTATAGATTCAGATAGTAACAATATCTTCTAGAAAATGTAAGCAGTTGCTTAGATTGTAAACTCACTACTTACATAAAAAAGGATGCCTGTGAAGTCCACTCCAGTTAAAAGCAAAGTGCTTCTTTTCAAACAAATGAGGGCAACCTTTGATAGAGAGAGAGGGAGAAAAGGGGAGACAGAGAGAAAGGTGAGACTGAGACATTATAATTGATTGAGTTGATCACAGTACTGGTAATTACATGATCATAATACCTTTATCTTTACTGGAAAAGGCTGCATGACCCTCTGGATACCCTCAACAATAATATCCTGACAGAGAGAGAGGGGGGGGGGAGTGAGAGAGAGATGAGACATGATCAATGATCATTTTTAAATTATAAATGATTAAATGACAGATTCTAGAAAATATAAAAACATAGTTGCATGTATTGTATACTTACTTAGTGGAAAAGGCTGCATGGCCCTCTGAATACCCTCATCAACAATGGACAATGAACCACACAAGTTAGGGCCGGGCATCCTATGAGAGACAGGGGAGGGGGGGTAATAATGAGTCACATGATCACACCATCTTCAGTCTAAAAAGCTGCTACATTATTATGAATAATTTTATAATAATAACAACAATTTCATATCAACTTACTATAAGTTTCCTCAGTAGCTCACTCTTCTCTGACACTTTGTCAATGACAGTGTCTGTGTCCAAAGCAACAAGAACGTCTTTTTCAGTGGCCATCAACATGAAGGCTTCCAATTTGCTGGCAGACAGGCTGCTCCTCAGTCTGCTTTTGATATATTTCAGTGTTGAGAATGACTTTTTTAACCTAGCCCCTTAGTAACAGTCCTGAAAGGAGCTAGGCTTACCAGTCAACTGGCTGGTAAATTATCCATTACCAATAGATTTTTAGCAGCTAGCCATTGGCTAGTAAATGGCTAGGGTTAATTGTGGACCATGGCCACACAGCGTTAGCCTGCTCCTCTTTTTCTTCGAAGATATAACGTGAAGTAGCCCAGCAGCAGCAACACTGCTAGGCTAGGCCAGAATAGATAACGTTAGTAATAGCGCTAGTGCTAATTGCCAAGCTAACGTGCTAACGTTAGCACTACTAGTACTGACGTTATCTGGCTGGCCTAGACAAACAGTGTTAACGCTAGCTAGCTCAAACGTAGCTAGCTACGACCCGATTTGCTTGGCAGGGAGGTGGGTAGCTAGATAATGCTAGCTAGCTGTACCTAGCTAATGCTAGCTGGCGCTAGCCAGCAGATAGCCGTCACCCATATTCATATTTAGCTATAGCTTTTTTAGCTTTCAGCTATATTTCCTTACCGTTTCAACTACACACTCCTCCTGCTCACTCTGTCCTTCCTCGGCCCTGTCATGTCTCTGTCCCTCCTCGGCCCTGTCATGTCTCTGTCCTTCCTCGGCCCTGTCATGTCTCTGTCCCTCCTCGGCCCTGTCATGTCTCTGTCCCTCCTCGGCTTCCCTGTCCTGCTCTCGGCCACCATGGCCACCAGCCACCTCTCCTTCAAGTTCGTGTTCAACATGGTGTTGCTGCACAACGTCGGCTGAGGCTGTAGACGTTGAAGCAGCCCCTGGCGCAAACATATCAGTAATTTTTGCACATGTTGCAGCATCCGCCTCAAGACTTTTAATCTTTTAAACTCATAATTTCTCTGCGCCCCCCTTGCGCTTTGGTTTACTATACTTGTCCTTATCCATCTTTCTCCATCCACTGACTTTTGGCTCTCTAACGGCCCACGCAAATGACACCTGAAACTAACAGAGGGAGGGGTGGGGCCTACATATGATTGGGCCAGCCCAGTGTCAGTATAGAAAATGGACCAATGGGCCGCTGTCCCTGCTCTATGGGCCGTTCGTTAGCCCCCAAAGAAAAAAAATTTTTTTTTTTTTTAGATCGGCCCACAAGTAGGTCCGGCCCACCGGGCATTTGCCCGGTACGCCACATGGCCAGTCCAGCCCTGCTATTTATTGTAATAGACTAAAAGAAAATAGCGTAAATCTATTACAATCTAGCCCAACATATATTTCAATTAGTTGGCTGCCTGGATCTCCGTCACGTCACTGTCCTATCCGGTCTGTGACATCACGGGTGTTCGTATGACGTACATGTAACCGCAAGGTATATAATGCTGTAACAAGTGGACAAGCGTCAGTACGGTGTTTGCGATGAGATTGGCATGTTGCTAAACATGTAGCTTTACCAATATGCTCGTGAGTTCTCTTTTTAGAACCCTAATGGGGGTTCTAATTTCAAGCAGCCAAGGTCCTGCTGAGGCGACGCTCCAGAATGAGCCACCTCCGTTCATAGATCTTGATGGGACACTCCTCTGCTGGGGAGTTTTGATTGGTCTCTCCTTGGTCCTGATAGTGTCCTGGCTAGGTCAATGGAGAAATAGCCAAGGAAACACTAAGGTTGGTAATCAAAGTTTCATTGTACTTGTAATAATTCAGAAATCAAACGATTACAGAAGTTGCTCTGTCTTTGTGAAGCCTAATGACCTCAATATCCATCTGGTATTTCCTTTATAAATTAGGATGAAATCCGTGAAGACATTAATTGGTAAGTTTATAATTATTTTTTCAGTATCCATAACAGTGTGTGTGAGTGAGAGACAGAGATGTGTGTGTTTATGTGTATAATGTGTGGCATGATGCATTTCGATAATACATATAAGTGTATTGAAGTCATCAAGTCATTTTAGTTTATTTTACTTTATTCTATCTCTTAAGTGCCCAGCTGGACAGCGTCATGGCGAGTCTCCTTGACTGTCAAGGACCAGACGATCCAGATTCTGTCTCCTGGGATCCGGGGGACGATGAAGAAGACCTGGTGTCTAGGACGGGTCGAGGCTCCCCTGTGATGTCTGACAGCGTCCGCAAACCTTTCCCTACACACAAGGGCACAAGGGACCTCCTGGGGACGGCCACTTCCCCCTCAGACTCTCTGGTGAACAGGGCGTCAGTCACCATCTCATCTGTCACAGGCCCATCTGACACAGCTCCAGCTACCAAACCACCATTGTTAATGACCAAGACTAGCCTGCCCTCTCTGGTGTCTGCCAGGTCTGGGGTGAGTGGAGCAGACAACCCCACTGCCGTCCTGTCTGGCGCAGTTGCCGAACCCTTCTCTGCACCCAAGGGAGAAGGTTCAAAGGGCAAATCCGAGCGGAACGTTCCGCCCTCAGCCCAGGCCGACTGGGTGCGGGATGCGATGCTGCGTCGCAGTCGGAGGCACTTTCAAAGGAAGTGGGAAGAAGTCTTCCTGGGTAGTCCATCTGATTGGAGAGCAGAAAGCAGATCTTCGTGAGACAAATAGGAAAAAAAAGATTCAAGGAATGGCCAACTCGGACTGTCTGGTGAAGAGGGCATCTGACACAGCCCGTTCTACCAAACCACCACGTGAAAATGGCCCAGCCTCCATGACATCTACCCACCTATCCTCCCCTGTGGCATCTAGTGGTGTTGGCAAGTCTGTCTCTACAGACAAGGGTGAAAGTTCAAAGGCCGACTGGAAGCAGGATCTCCATCGGAGGAACTTTCGCAATCGGTGGGATACAGTCTTTCCAGGAATGCCCACTTCCAGCTCGGACTGTCTGGCTAAGATGGCGTCTAACACAGCCTCGTCTACCAAACTGCCGTTCTCAATGGTGAGTAGAGTAAACGGCCCCGCCCCCTTGGTGTCTACCCACCTATCCAACCCTGTGGCATCTAGTGGTGTTGGCGAGTCTGTCTCTCCCTGCAAGGGTGAAACGTCTAAGGTATCCACCACGTCAACATTGTCCTTAGTCCGTCTGATTAGTGAGCAGACGGCAGATCTTCCTCAGACAATTCTGAAAAAAAAGATTCAAGGAAAGGCCAACTCGTACTGTATGGTGAAGAGGGCATCTGACACAGCCCGTCCTACCCAACCACCACGGGGACATGGCCCTGTCCCTGTGACGTCTACTCGCCTATCCAACCCGGTGGCGTCTAGTGGTGTCTCTACAGACAAGGACGACAATTCAAAGGGCGACTGGAAGAAGGATCTCTGTTGGAGGAAATTTCACAATCGGTGGGAAAAAGTATTTCCAGGAATGCCCACTTCCAGCTCGGACTGTCTGGCTAAGATGGTGTCTAACACAGCCTCGTCTACCAAACCACCGTTCTCAATGGTGAGTAGAGTAAACGGCCCCGCCCCCTTGGTGTCTACCCACCTATCCAACCCTGTGGCATCTAGTGGTGTTGGTGAGTCTGTCTCTCCCTACAAGGGCGAAAGGTCTAAGGTATCCACCACAAGGAACTTTCACAATCAGTGGGAAGGAATATTTCCAGGAAGGGCCACTTCCAGCTTGGACTGTCTGGTGAAGAGGGCATCTGACAAATGTCCATCTACCAAACCACCCAGCCTGCCATCCCGGGTGTCTGCCAGGTCTTTCAGACAGTTGGGGCCAATAGTTGACCCCATTTAGGAGCCCTTCAGGACATAACAAGTAACCTCACAATGACCGACCGACCAACACCTTCCTTCGCAACTACAGTACCTATCTACCCACCTACCCATCAGTGTGTGCTTGTTTTGTGTTTTCCATTTCATGTGAGAATAAAGTCTCTGAACATTCTTGGCCTGCGAATCTCTATTGTATCCTGATACACGTTAATCAGCTACGTGAACTAAGAGACTTTGTGTTACAACAAAATGTTACAACAAATCTACACTTACTGTTTTAAAATGAATCAATGAACCTTATTTGCATGCATTCAGAACTCTCCCATTAACTGAGCTAACTCACTCATTCTTGAATTGCTATAAACAAATAATAATTTAAACAGATAGGCAAACTAAGTGTCATGGATACCATAACATGTGTTAAAGTTGTATTTTTAGTGATGTAAAAAAAGTGTGGGGAAAAAAGTTTGAAACTGTTAAGATAATTAATGTTAAATACGAATACAATAGAAATGACTGTCATGTCTTTAGAAATAATATATATTGTTGTCGGGAGGCGATGTGGGGTAGCCTGATATCAGACAGAATGTCACCTCGCTACACTCCTTTGAGATCTTCAAGAACCAGTTAACTTTGGTGAAGTGGGCACATTCGAATGTCTGGACCCAGGCTAGGGGTGGGGGGGGTCAGGATTCAGGATTTTTCGAAATATGCCAGGGGTCCAGAGCTCAAAAAAGGTGCTTGGGCAGCTCCAAGCCCAGGCCCACCTCCTCGAACTGGAACTCATTAAAACTGGAGGACATGCAGGGAGAGAGAAGGAGAGAGAGAGAGAGAGAGAGAGAGAGAGAGAGAGAGAGAGAGACTGTCACAGCTCAGCTGTTGCTCAGTAATCTTCAGTAGTTTCAAAAAGGAGAGGTGAGTTGAAACAGGTAGGAGGTGAAGGAGAAAAGCGACAGACATGCCTTGGGTTCTTGTTGATGTCGGCCGAGAGACACAGAGTGATGTTGTCATCCTGGACCACTGTCTGCATGTTGCCTGTCTCCGATGTCTGAGCGAGCGTTGGCCCACTGTGCCCAGGGGGGAACAGACGACAATAAAAGACTGTTTTCACCAGCAGCATTAGTCTTACATATGACCCTGATTGCAGATGTAACGTCACTGGATCAAACATTTTCAGTTATCAAACGCCTTTCCTCATGCATCTGTTTCAAAGCGCAAAACTGAAATGTCCAATGACCTCTGTGCCTCTTGGCAGTGTTTTAGGCCTTCTGCTGGATGTGTTCCCTACAGATTATCTCCTTGGTGGTGAGGTGGGTTTTGGCGTGGGCCAGGTTCTGGACATTTCATTGAAGCTAGCTAGTCATAATCAATTAATGGATTTACGTAATGATGACCACCACACGACCATGTCGGTAGAATTTGTTGTTGGTGTGTATGAGTGGCTGGGGTCTGGTAAGCAGTTAGTTATTAGCATTTATACTGTATACCCCCCAATATAATTCTATTCTATTGTTTTTTTTCTTCTTTTTTTGAGCTCTTGAGTACTCTGTTGCACTAATTGTAATGATCCTGCATTCTTCTGTGAAGACCTTGCTCTTTTTCTTGTCTGTTCTATTTTTGTTTGGTGGGTGGGTGGGTAGGGTTTATTATGTGTAGATTAAGCATTGTCTGACTTGCATGTATGCCCTTCATACAGAGCCCGCTGTGGGCCCTTTCCGCTGCACAGCCCACTGCGGGCGTCCTGCCTTCCTTGGAGCGGACTCGAAGTGGCTCAAGTTCAAAGCTCCGCTAATATATATTTCGACTTGAGAGACAAGATAATATAGCCAAATATGTCAATGGAAACTCAAAGAAAAGTGAAAGTGGGTCGACTAAAAGTAAAAAAACAAAGAGATAAATTAGAAAGAGAAACACATTTACTGACAAAAATCCCAAAGTTAACGGGGTATTTCAAAGTAGCTGCAAGTGCTGGGCCTGAGGACGAAGACCCTGCGTCAACATTGGCCGATGAGTCGCCGGCAGTTAGAGCTGAGGAGACGGGAAATGCCTAGCCCCGGGGCCCATGGGTGCCTTAATGCGGGCCTGATTCCTGCTGGAGGAAAACACTGTATCTTTCAATCAATCAATCAATCAAAGCTTTATTTGTATAGCGCATTTCATACCCAGAGGCAACACAATGCGCTTTACAGAGAACAAGGGAGGAGGGCATATGACCCACTCTCTACATATTCCAGAGGGAAGCAAAAAAACAGTAATCACCCGGGGGCCAGATAAGTGAGCTGTAAAAATTCTTCCCTGACCCCTCTCAACAAGGCGATCGAGCAAGCTCCAGGAGTATGTTTGGCTACCGGCTAAGAACATTTATAAAGCAATACATTACATAAAATTACATTACAGAGTGAGAGAGGCTAAAAGCATCATAGGAGAGAGAACATTCTACGGACATGCTACGACACCCACAGCAGACATGGGGGTATCTATCGGACTCCGGGAGGTCTGCTGGTGACAGTGGGGCATCCACTGGACCTGGTTAGAAGATAGGAGGGAGAGAGAGAGGCACTAGGGAGAGGGAAGGCAGATCTTTCAGCCAAACCAGAAAAGAAACAGAACATTTCTCAAAATAAGTCATCAGTAAAACAAACATTAGTGTAGCTTTGTTGAGGAGAGAGAGACAAGAATAATTGTGACCAGGCAGGCCCTATGCTGCTCCCATCCTACCTCCCAGACACAGCCCCTTGGTATTAATGAAGATGGCTAGTCTAGCCAAGTTATAGCTTGTAATTGGTATGGACATTAAATTAAATTCAGTGAAAAAGGGGAAACCTAGTTTGACACAAGGATTCCCTTTTTCACTGAGTTTAATATCAAATCAAATAAAATGGAACAGTGTTTCATGTTTTACCTTTTGTAAACCTGTGTGGGTGTAGCTGCATCAGTCCATAGACGGAGTAACTTGTATTTGTGCAGATACAAATAAAAGGAGTGAGATTGTAACAGTGGCAATTCCTGATTATTTATTATTTAGTAAACGCAAGTGTCAACATGAAAAAGTGAGTGCATCACAGGTTTCGCAATCAACTTGACAGTCCAAAATGGCGGCGGCCAGGCTCAACCCCTGTGGAAGCAGCATGTCCAACATCTTTTAATCACAAAAGATAACCTCTAATGCCAATGTTTTCCTAATCTATTCTGTTTTGTAACCCCGATTGAGGCATTTGATGTCCATCAGCTTTGCATGCCCATGCATGAGTTCATTAAATGTTTCTAAAGCACACGCAGCACAACTTTGTGAACAGTTCACTACCTCAGTAAGTTATGCATCTGAAAAAGGTCCTTGGGAATTTCAATCAGGTGCATGAGACGAGTGTCATTCAAATAAGGGCTCCCCCTAGTGTCTGAACATGGAGCAGTCACAAAATAATGTGAGCCGCAAAGGAACTAGTGGTAATTACTTGCTAGACCAGGGGTTGGGAACTTTTATGACAGCAAGAGCCTTTGAAAATCATTCCCCAGTAATTTACAATATAGGCATTCGCAATTGGCATAGCAGGATTTGAAGCCATGTTGCTATGCAGTCGAGGCAGGACTGAAACATGCACATACTCTCTGAGCCATCAGTGGGCTCTGATACTAATGCCTTTTGTCATGCTCAAACATAACTCTAGGCCAGCACAGATTAAAACCTACTAGCACAGGTGCAGTGGGATTTGAACCCATGATGTTCTGCATGCACAGCAAGACAGTAACCTGAACCTTCCCTCTGAGCCATCACAGAGCTACTGTAACATATTGTATGTGTCATACAGTGAGACAGTACAGGGGGGCGGCAATGAAACACACTCCAAGAACAGCCAGGAGTAGCACGTGCCAGTGCTCTGTCCAATCCTGGTGTAACTCATACGTTTCGTCATGCCCGGGGTGGGATTCGAACCCTGGTCAGCAACGCCGATGAAAAGTTAGCTCTTCAGCGGCGTGGGAGGATAGTATTTATACTGGGGGAGTGAGTTTAACCAACAACTTGCTACCAACTCTAGCTGCTGTGGGCACTCACTCACTACACTCAGTTTCGCTGGTCAAGGACGGACAATTGAGCGGTCTGTTGTTTGGCATGTTTTTATATTGGGATTCTTGGGAGGAAAGCCTTGTGAACTGTCGTGGATTTAATCTAACAATTAAGAAACTAGTAGTCGAAATGCCATCTTTGCAAGTCCAAAGCTGGTTACTTTTATTCCAAGTAGTTCATGAGTTTGCATAGCCGAGCTGTCTGAGGGAGACAGAAATTCCCTAAGAGCAATGATTATCCTCAAAACACAGCATTATATCCACTGTGGGTACAACCCATACATGCATATTTAAAACTCCAATTATATGAGAGGGTTACTAGTGAGTAGGCTAGTTCTGCGGGTCAACAGCTGAAATGTACATTTCAAAGATTGAAAGAGAGCTGGGAGGAGGGGACCCCTGGCTGTGATCTACTGCCATAAAACTTTAAGGCATTAGAAGTGGGTATCGGGGCAAACAAACAGGAGACAGCTGCCCTACTGTGTAACACACAGGACAGGGTGAAACAAAATCATATCCTAAAATTTCCTATGACAATGTCTTGAACAGAGAATAAACTTATTTGAATTTCTCTTACAGAACCCACAGAGAGCATGCAAACTCCGCACAGAAAGGACCGGGAGATACCCCACCTGAGCACCTGACAACCCTGGGGAGAACATCCCCAGTGCCAACAGCATCCCAAGCGGGAATCGAACCCATGACCTTCTTGCTGTGAGGCGACAGTGCAAAGTACCGTGCCACCGTGACAATCAAAACAGTGTAGCGACCTGCAAAGGACGGAGCTCCTAATTGGCGGAACTGTCCGTCTTGCTCGCCCCCTGTTCTAGCCCCCCCCCCACACACACTCTCTCGCCCCTGCGTCTCCTCACAGTGACTCTCCGCTTAGCACCTCCCCACACACCCTGCGCCAGAGTGGATGCAGTGAATGAGCATATGGCAGGGCGAATCTGGGAGGAGTGAGTCTCTGGGGGGAGTGACAGGGTTCTGGGATCAGGTGAGTGGCGGAGCCGCGCTTGTGTGCAGCAGTCCTTCCACCCTGCACGCCCTGTCACTCCCCCCAGAGACTCACTTCCCCAGAGACTCACTCCCCTCAGAGACTCACTCCCCTCGGAGACTCACTCCCCTCAGAGACTCACTCCCCCCGGAGACTCACTCCCCCCAGGGACTCACTCCCCCCAGGGACTCACTCCCCCAGAGACTCACTCCCCCCAGGGACTCACTCCCCCCAGGGACTCACTCCCCCCAGGGACTCACTCCCCCAGAGACTCACTCCCCCAGGGACTCACTCCCCTCAGAGACTCACTCCCCTCAGAGACTCACTCCCCCCGGAGACTCACTCCCCCCAGAGACTCACTCCCCCCAGAGACTCACTCCCCCCAGAGACTCACTCCCCTCAGAGACTCACTCCCCCCAGAGACTCACTCCCCCCAGAGACTCACTCCCCTCAGAGACTCACTCCCCTCAGAGACTCACTCCCCTCAGAGACTCACTCCCCTCAGAGACTCACTCCCCCCAGAGACTCACTCCCCCCAGAGACTCACTCCCCCAGAGACTCACTCCCCCAGAGACTCACTCCCCCCAGAGACTCACTCCCCTCAGAGACTCACTCCCCCCAGAGACTCACTCCCCCCAGAGACTCACTCCCCTCAGAGACTCACTCCCCTCAGAGACTCACTCCCCTCAGAGACTCACTCCCCCCAGGGACTCACTCCCCCCAGAGACTCACTCCCCCAGAGACTCACTCCCCCAGAGACTCACTCCCCCTAGGGACTCACTCCCTCAGAGACTCACTCCCCCCAGAGACTCACTCCCCCTAGGGACTCACTCCCCCCAGAGACTCACTCCCCCAGAGACTCACTCCCCTCAGAGACTCACTCCCCTCAGAGACTCACTCCCCTCAGAGACTCACTCCCCCTAGGGACTCACTCCCCCCGGAGACTCACTCCCCCCGGAGACTCACTCCCCCCGGAGACTTAATCTCCCCAGAGACTCACTCCCCCCTTTTGTGCACTCTTGTCACCATGTAATGTTTGCCATGCACTATATGTCACTGCATGGGTGAATTTTGATATTCCACGGCTCAAGAGCGCCCCCTGGAAAATTTAAAATGGCGAGCCCCACCTTTCAGTTTGATGTAGGCGAACGAAATTTGGTGGGCATATGTAGTTCATCGAGACACACCAAAATGTCTCTTGGAGCTACAGTATACCCAACATCCAACAGGAAGTCAGACATTTTGCTCTTAATGTGCCATTTTTTCCTTGTTTTTACCATTTCCATGCCTCATACTTTAACAAACTCCTCCTACAGATTTCATCCGATCAACTTCATATTCAGTCAGCTTCATCTTAACACCTTTGTGATCAAAACAAGTTTTCGAAAAAATTTAGTTTTCACCAAACACCCTTGCTGTGGCGCCCTGCCAAATTCTGACATTTCGCCATAAAACAGGAAGTCCTCATAACTCCTACATACATTATCCAATTTGTCTGATATTTATCACAATTCATGAGGTTTCTGTCCTGAACACAGATCTAAGTGTCAGTATTGTGTCATACTTACAGCTCCACCTATTGGTGAAACAGGAAGTCCTCAAAACTCCTACATACGTTATTCAATTTACACCAAATTGCTCATGCTTGATGAAGGTCGCATCCTGAACACATCTGTGCGTCAGCATTGAGTCATACTTATAGCGCCACCTACTGTTTACAGGAAGTCCTCATAACTCCTACATACATTATCCAATTTACCCCAAATTGCTCACGCTTGATAACGGTCGCATCCTACTCATAATTACCATCTGATTGTTTTTCACTGCCGTTGTTTTCGCGTTTGGAAATACATGGGAGTGAATGCAACTATGGCTCATTCACCTCCATGTATTTCCAAACGCGAAAACAACGGCAGTGAAAAACAGAGTCTGGTAATGATGAGTTTGTAACCCTGATAGTGTATTCAGCCTGTTATTTTGACTATATTGGTTCTTGAAGTGGTGTTTTTACAGTGAACTTTTAACATTGAAGTCAACGGGCACTTCCGCATACGCACCCCCAATTACGTCAGACTGACCAATATGGCTGCCAGGTGAATAAGGCGAATTAGTGTGGCAAACCTGGCAAACTCGTTTTTATGACGACACTGTTTTATATTAATTATTTTGTATGCAGTTGTCCCACTGCATTTCTGACTGCACTCAAGTAGCCTCTCGGTCAAACAGAAACCGTCTATGTGATGCTGGCACACAGCAATAAGCCAAAAAGTATGGAATGCCAAGAGGGGACACTTATGTAGATTTTGACACCCGCCTGAAGGGGGTGCTCATGTAGCGTTTCCGCCATTATGGACTGTCAAATGCAGCCAAATTCATCCAGTCAGGTCAATATGAAGCCTGACAAAGCATCTGGCGAAAAAACACCTGGAAAAAGAAAACAGTGTTCTGCAATAAATTGTCTGAACTATCAGAGCTTGCCTTTCACCGATTCCCCAAAGATTCTGACAGGTAATTGTTTGTTTAGCATGTTCACAAGGTGACTGGACCTAGTTGGTTAGCTACTGTAGTGTAACCACTGTAAACTAGCAGGAATGGCTCTGTCTCTGGCTCACTGAAAAGATGATAGCGTGAAAGATATAGGCAAATTTTGCTAACGTTTTACAGGACATACATGGCAAGCATTTTATAGAATCAGATATCAGTGGTTTGTCACCGAGTTAAAAGTGCTTCTACAAGTGGTTGTAGATAAGGGGGGGGGGGGTTGAGGTCTTCTGATGCCTATTCCGCTTCTGATGGTGGAGCTGCCAATGACCAGGTGGAGGAGCCAATGGACCGGTCTGATCCTGACAACCTGGGCGTTGATGGTAAGTTGTCTTTGGTACTACTGTACTTGTAAGGTACTTTTATGGAGAAGTTTTTCAGATTTATTTTTACACCATACACTGTATGCGTTACAATGAATTGCCCTATGTGTTTTATTACCTATCAAGAAGAGCCAATGGACTGTTCTGTCCCCTTCTCAAGTAAACCTGAGAGTGTGAATCTGGGTGGTCAGGGAGAGTGCTCAGCTGCAGCCAGGACCAGCTATCCAGGATATCAGGTGAAAGGAGTGGCATGTCTTGACAATTAGGATTTAAGATTAGCACCCTGAGGATCCTATACAGCACTATGGGATACAGTTCAATTCACTTGTAATAGCCTAGATTAATTTGTAATAGATGAAGCGATACGTTGAATTTTGACTTGTTTTGAATTTTAATTTGATTTGTAGGCTATGTATTTTGAGCAGTGATGCTGTGCTGCCGTCTGTTGTTAACCCCACTGAGGGTGTCCTTCCACAGCGTGTGCTGGACCTGCTGAGTGTGATGACACCACTGATATCAGTGCCTGTAAACAGATTTGACAATGATGCCAATGTACTAGTTTACATAACTGGGTATATATGTAGTAAGGTTGTAGAAAAGTATAGTCATTGTTTCCATAGCACTGGTCTGTAAACGGTCTTCATCAAATGTTGTAGCTAAATTAGGTTGGGCTAATGTAAAGATGGGTTAATTGGGTTAGTGGCTATTCAGGAATTGAGGTAGGCTAGCCTAATGATAACGAAACAAGACAAGTAGGCTAACTAAACCGTTTTGTCAGCACTTTGAGATTGTCCTTCAAAGTGCTTTATAAATAGAATTACAGGAGCCGTGAGGGCTTTAATCGGCCTCACGGTGACACATTATCTCTCACCGGATTCATGGGCTGTGCACTCGGGGTTCAGGAGCGTAGTGGAGCGCCTCTGTCTTGGGCTCCTTTCAATGCTGCTACGAGTAGTCTTCAAAGTAACCAAACGTCCTTCAATCAATCAATCAATCAAAGCTTTATTTATATAGCGCATTTCATACCCAGAGGCAACACAATGCGCTTTACAGAGAACAAGGGAGGTGGGCAGACATCCCACCCCTACATATTCCAGAGGGAAGCAAAAAAACAGTAATCACCCGGGGGCCAGATAAGTGAGCTGTAAAAATTCTTCCCTGACCCCTCTCAACGAGGCGATCGAGCAAGCTCCAGGAGTATGTTTGTCTACCGGCTAAGAACATTTATAGAGCAATAAATAACATTAAACTACATTTTCAGAGTAAGAGAGGCTAAATAACATCATAGGAGAGACATGGCAAACATTGGTGTATGTCTGTGTGTGCATAAATGTGCCTGGGCCCAGATAGAGGCAGGGTTGGGGTAGGGTGGGGGGTAGGAAAAGGATACGGACCCGGGTTAGGGTGAGGGGAAGGGGATCTGAGCCCAGGACTGGTGTATGTCAGTGTGTGTGTGAGTGTGCTTGGGTCCAGGTAGAGGCAGGGGTCAGGGGTAGGGTGGGGGTAGGAAGAGGATACGGACCCGGGGTAGGGTGAGGGGAAGGGGGTACTGGACCCAGGCCTAAGGCCGGAAGTGGACTGTTGTATGTCTGTGTGTGCGTGTGTGTGTGTTAACTAATTTGCTACGACATCTGCAGCAGACACAGGGGTATCTATCGGACTCAGGGTGGTCTGCTGGTGACAGTGGGGCATCCACTGGACCTGGTTAGAAGATAGGAGGGAGAGAGAGACGCACTAGGGAGAGGGGAGGCAGAACAGGGTTAGTAGCACACGGAGCCATATATAGAGCAATACATTACGTCAAACTACATTTTCAGAGCAAGAAAGGCTAAGAGCATCATGGGAGAGGTGTGGCAAGCACTAAGGTGTGTGTGTGTGTGCGTGCCTGGGCCCCCGATAGAGGCAGGGGTTGGGGTAGGGTGGGGGGTAGGAAAAGGATACGGACCCGGGTTAGGGTGAGGGGAAGGGGATCTGAGCCCAGGACTGGTGTATGTCAGTGTGTGTGTGAGTGTGCCTGGGTCCAGGTAGAGGCAGGGGTCTGGGGTAGGGTTGGGGTAGGAAGAGGATACGGACCCGGGTTAGGGTGAGGGGAAGGGGGTACTGGGCCCAGGCCTAAAGCCGGAAGTGGACTGTTGTATGTATGTGTGTGCGTGTGTGTGTGTGTTAACTAATTTGTTACGACATCTGCAGCAGACACAGGGGTATCTATCGGTCTCAGGGTGGTCTGCTGGTGACAGTGGGGCATCCACTGGACCTGGTTAGAAGATAGGAGGGAGAGAGAGAGGCACTAGGGAGAGGGGAGGCAGAGCAGGGTTAGTAGCACACAGAGCCATATATAGAGCAGTACATTACATCAAACTACATTTTCAGAGCAAGAAAGGCTAAGAGCATCATGGGAGAGGTGTGGCAAACCCTGATGTGTGTCTGTGTGTGTGTGCGTGCCTGGGCCCCGATAGAGGCAGGGGTTGGGGTAGGGTGGGGGGTAGGAAAAGGATACGGACCCGGGTTAGGGTGAGGGGATCTGAGCCCAGGACTGGTGTATGTCTGTATGTGGTGAGCGTGAGTGTAGGTGTGCCTGGGTCCAGTTAGAGGCAGGGGTCGGGGGTAGGGTTGGGTGTGGGAAAAGGATACGGACCCGGGGTAGCGTGAGGGGAAAGGGAACTGGGCCCAGGTCCAGGCCTAAGCTGGGTGTGGACTGGTGTGTGTCTGTGTGTACGTGTGTGTTAACTAAGTACTACAACATCCACAACTGACACGGGGGTATCTATTGTCTGCGGGCGACAGTGGGGCATCTACTGGACCAATGTATATAGAGGATTCACAGGTAGGTTTGAGGCTGCCTTTCTGTGTCTCAAGTTCCTAGCTAGTGATTGTAGGCTAGGTCGAAAAGGTACGTCTTGAGGTCTCGCTTGAAGACCTCCGTTGTTTCGGCCCTTCTTAGGCACTCCGGTAGGGTGTTCCAGAGGTTGGGGGCATAGAAACTAAAAGCTGCCTCTCCGTGTTTCTTGGTCCTGGCTTTTGGAACTGTTAAGAGTTCAGTACCTGAGGATCTGAGTGGTCTGTTGGGCATGTACTTAACAAGCATGTTAGAAATATATTCTGGTGAGTGATTGTGGAGAGATTTATAGACTAGTAGTAGTATTTTAAAGTCAATTCTAGAGTTGACTGGTAACCAGTGTAGTGATTTTAACGCTGGTGTGATGTGTGCCCTTCGTCTAGTCTTAGTGAGGACTCGTGCTGCAGCATTCTGTATCATTTGTAGCTTAGAGATTGCTTTCTTTGGTAGGCCTGATAGTAGAGCATTGCAGTAGTCCAGCCTGCTTGTGATGAAAGCATGCATTAATCTTTCGGTGTCAGCCTGAGAGAGAAAGGGTTGCACCTTGGCAATGTTCCTTAGGTGGTAAAAGGATGTCTTTGTAATATTCTTGATGTGGTTTTCGAAATTAAGATCTGAGTCAAGTATGACACCTAGGTTTTTAGCCTGGCAATTGGTGTCAATTTCCAGAGTTTTTAAGTGTGCAGCTAGTTTCTCTCTTTCAGCTTTTTCTCCAATGATCAGTACTTCTGTTTTGTCCTGGTTTAGTTGGAGGAAATTATGTGACATCCATACATTTATATCTGTAGTACACTTGACAAGGCAGTCAACCAAGCTGTAGTTACTGGGTGTTACAGAAATATAGAGTTGGGTATCATCTGCGTAGCTATGGTAGCTAATGTTGTGCCTCCTGATGACACTGCCAAGGGGCAGCATGTACAGGCTAAAGAGTAGAGGTCCTAGGATCGATCCTTGGGGCACCCTACAGGTCATAGGGATCTTTCCTGAGCTATGTTCACCGAGGGCAACAAAGAAATCACGACCGGTTAGATAGGTCCTAAGACAATTAAGGACTGGACCAGAGAGGCCAACCCACTTCTCCAGTCTTTCGATGAGGATTGCATGATCTATAGTATCAAAGGCTGCACTCAGGTCCAGGAGGACGAGAACAGAGTGCTCTTTGGAGTCAGCATTAATTCTGAGGTCATTTACAACTTTGACTAATGCCGTCTCTGTGCTATGATGGGCACGAAAGCCGGACTGGAAAAGGTCAAGTGTACAACTTGTAGCTAGGAAATCATTAATCTGTTTGAAAACAATCTTTTCCAGAATTTTACTCAAAAAGGGAAGGTTTGAGATTGGTCTAAAATTGCTAAGAACTGAAGTGTCTAAGTTGTTTTTCTAAAGTACGGGTCTCACCAAAGCAGTTTTAAGTAGTGGTGGGAAGACACCTGTAGATAGGGAGTCATTAACAATGGATTTAATGTCATATGTTCAAGACCTTAGCTCCTGGGAAGCAGCAGGTCCGGGCTTTCGGGACCACTACATGGCGCACCATGGATGATCCGATGACGAGCACGGATGGGGGGGCGGGATCAGTGGCGGGCCCACTGGGCTTAGGGGGCCTCCTTGGCTGCCTCACACCTGAAGGCCAAGTGGCAGAGGGTGGGGGCCGGGGGTCCCCTCGGTGGACTGGACTGTGCTCAGGCCGGGGAGCAGGCTGATTAGCCTGGCTGTTATGCCGCTCGCCAACCAGAGAGGTGTGGATGGGCTGCGGAGGACTGGTAAGGTACTGAGTAGAGCAGGGTGTGAAATGAGCCCCAACAGCAGGGAGCCGGACCGAGGAGCTGATGCTGCTAGTATCCTTGGACCTCTTGGATACAGGCTCGGCCAGCGGAGCAAAGCTATTCCTCAGCTGGAGGGTGTCGTCGTCGGAGGGTTGGGAGACGACCCTGGAGGTTTCCCTTCCTCGTTTCCTCCTAACAGTGGTCCAAGGAGTGGAGCTTGAATGCTTGGGTCTGGCTCCGAGTGCCAAAATCCACATCCCCACCCCCGGACGCCGCCGACGGTGGAGCAGTGGGAGGCAGGACGCCGACGTCTGGGTCGGGTACCAGTGAGTCCAGGAAATGTTCGGCTTGGTGAATAGAGTGTAGAGTAGAGATCCTACCTTCTAACTCTGAGATTATTTGGCTGCGCTGGAGGCAACCCGAGCAGTTTGGGGCGGCAGGGTGTGGAGCCATTGCAAGACTGGTCCACGCAGGTGAGAAAATGCCTCAAACTGCAGGAACAGCCCTCTGTTTGCTTGTAGATGTAATAATCCCAGAGCCGAAGAGGGAGAAAGCCCGGTGGCTGTTGGCTAGCTGTAGCTATCTCTAGCTAGCTCAGGACATGCATATAGAGCTTCCCCTTACGGTAAAAGGGCATCCGATCGTTAAAATAATTGCGGAATTAAAATAAGAGGATAAGAACCGCCAATCTATTTGCTAAAAGCAAGGCTCAGCTGCTGGCTTGAGCAAAACAATGCTCAGCAAGCTGTAAGACAAACGAAAACCAGAAGACAACCAACCCAATCTACTTGCTAAAAGCAAGGCTCAGCTGCTGGCTTGTAAATCCCGCTCAGCAAACTGTAAAACAAACAAAAACCAAAGACAACAGACCTCGAGATCCAGACGTCGGACTCTCAGACTCTCAGGTACCACCAATGTTTATGCGCGACTTTGATCACGGAGGTATGGTATGCAAGTGGATAAAACTGGAAAAGAGCAATGAACCTGGGATGCTAGCAGGGAGAGGGAGTGCTATTTACGTAGTAATGCTAACGGGGAGGTAGGGCTACTTAGCAGTGCTAGCAGGGGGGTGGGGGCTGCTTACCTAGCAGTGCTAGCCGGGAGAGTGGGGGCTACTTACCTAGTAGTGCTGGTAATACTCACGTGAACTACTGGGAGCAAGGCAAGGCCTCCGGTGTGTTGGGTTGGTACTGGAAAGGCAGGGGACGGCTGTCCCCTGTTGGCTAATGGGCTATCCCAGTCGGGAGCTGGCTAGGGCTGGCTATCCGCGGCTAGCCGCAGCAACGTAGCTGTTCGATCTAGACCTGGGGCTCGAGGTCCAAACGTCGGATCCAAAGATCGAATTATTGGATACCGCCAATGTTAGTGCGCGATTTTAAAGTGGAAAAAACTTGATAAGTGGAAAAGACTGGATAAAACAATACACTTTGGGAGAGCTAGCGAGCGCAGCAAACTTAGACTACTTCCGCCGTGAAGGACTTCCAAACTACTTAGCTAATGATCATCATGTAGCCTGTAGATCAAAATCACCTTGTACATGGCTACAAGGTTCTCCCACGTGTGCTTTATCCAGGCTGCCTCCGTCTTCCCCTGCAGCCCAGCTTCTAAGATGTAGGTCCTACATTAATCAATATCCAAAGTAACAGACCGCTGGATCTGCTTCTGAACAACAATGCATACGTTAGTTAACTTACTCCAAGCCTTTCAGCGTGGCGTTTCTCTTCCCCGTAAACGGGTAAGAGTTGGCTGTCCTCCAGAGGGAGGACCGGCTGATGTTGAATGGGGGAGAGAGAAGGCAGAGATGAAGGCTGAGTGGAGGGAGGAAAGGGGGTTGTTTAAGGAGAGGGAGGACCGGCTGATGTTGCTTCTAGAAGCCTCAGTCAAAAAGTAAACTGTTTAATCTTGTTCCATTATTGTTTTTGTTATAAAATGTATTTTCTTGAATTAAATTGGTGTTTGTGTGTCATTCCTTGTAATGTATTCCCAGTCAAAGAACAAATGTCACTATACCTAAAACCAGTCATTAGAGTAAAGAACATTCCTAATGGACATTGTAGTTTGCAATTAGGCATAAAAGACGGAACACATGTTGGTTCACAATGCTTCATTGGAATTATTCAGAGACGGTTATGAAAGCATCACTGTTTTTCAAATGTGTCTGACTAACGACTACTTGATAAGGGAGTTACATGTCCAAAGCTCTCTACGTGTTGAGTGTTAAGACCTTCCAAGTTACTGATCATGACATGTAGACATATCTAGACAAACAATGTGTCTGATGTGTAGTTACACTTTGTTGAAATGTTAATACATCAAGAAGTAACCTTTACATGTATAATAGAAGAAACACAACCATAAACATTTCTTGGATATTTTTTATTACACAATGGTCTTCAAATATACTTTTGACTTGTTTATATTTGGTTAGATCATTAGCTTTCCTTGCAAAAGGTACTGACAGGAGACGAGACGAGAACGCTGATCTGTTGTCTCCCCCCAAAAAACTTAATAAAGAACCGATTACTATATACAGTGCTAAATGAAACATACATTTAAACAAATGCCTCAAGGCTGGCTATAACCAACTGATTGGTGTTTAAAGCCTCAAGGCTGTCTATAAGGAACAAGGCAAAGCACACTCATAACCTGATAGACTGACTGACTGACTACTTATGGCAGGATGGGGGTAGTCGTGCTCACCAAGAGCTGGGACCCAGGCAGCTTGTGCTGATGCTGCCGCTGCGAGACACTTTCTGAGGCCATCTCCAGGGTTGGGATGATCTGCAGTAGCAGGACCATGGCCACCATTAAGGTATTCATCCTTTAAATGATTAAATGCAATTAGCCCTACTTGTAAGTCGCTTAGCAGACACACAAAAGTGTCTGCTAAATAAATGACTGAGGTAATGTTGGACAAAAGTGTCTGCTTAATGACTGATGTAATGACTAGCACCTGTGTGTGAATGACAAGACCATTGTAAAGGGTGAGTACTGAGAAAAACTCTAAATGCAATTAATTATTAGGGCCCGAGCACTGGCGGTGCGAGGCCCTATTGAAACTCGAAGGATTATTAGGGCCCGAGCACTGGCGGTGCGAGGCCCTATTGAAACTCGAAGGATTATTATTATTATTATTCTTCTCCTTCTCCTTCTTTACTCCAAACAAATGCCTTTTAGGCGGCCTGAACATCGATGAAAACGGATGAAACTTTGCAGATACGTCAGTCCCGGTGAAAAATTTGATAATTCATGGGTGACGGAAATGGGCGTGGCAAAACGGCTCAAGAGCGCCCCCTGGAAAATCTAAAATGGCGAGCCCCACCTTTCAGTTTGATGTAGGCGAACGAAATTCGGTGGGCATATGTATTTCATCGAGCCACACTTAAATGTCTCTTGGAGCTATACCCAACATGCAACAGGAAGTCCGCCATTTTGCTTTTAATGTGCCATTTTGTCCTTGTTTTGACCATTTCCATGCCTCGTACTTCGACGAACTCCTCCTACAGATTTCATCCGATCAACTTCATATCGGGTCAGCTTCATCTTAAGACCTTTGTGATCAAAAGTTATCAAAAAAATTGAGTTTTCACCAAACACCCTTGCCGCGGCGCCCCGCCAAAGTTTGACATTTCGCCATAAAACACGATGTCCTCATAACTCCTCCATACATTATCCGATTTGTCCGATATATCTCACGCTTCATGACGGTTCTGTCCTGAACACATCTATGGGTCAGTATTGCGTCATACTTATAGCGCCACCTATTGGTGAAACAGGAAGTCCTCATAACTCCTCCATACATTATCCCATTTGTCCGATATAGCTCACGCTTCATGACGGTTCTGTCCTGAACACATCTATGTGTCAGTATTGCGTCATACGTATAGCGCCACCTATTGGTGAAACAGGAAGTCCTCATAACTCCTGCATACATCATCCGATTTGCACCAAATTGCTGATGCTTCATGAAGGTGGCCTTCTGAACCCATCTATGTGTCGGTATTGAGTCACACTTACAGCGCCACCTACTGGTGAAACAGGAAGTCCTCATAACTCCTCCATACATTATCCAATTTGTCCGATATATCTCACGCTTCATGACGGTTCTGTCCTGAACACATCTATGTGTCAGTATTGCGTCATACTTATAGCGCCACCTATTGGTGAAACAGGAAGTCCTCATAACTCCTGCATACATCATCCGATTTGCACCAAATTACTGACGCTTCGTGAAGGTCACCTTCTGAACACATCTATGCGTCGGTATTGAGTTACACTTACAGCGCCACCTACTGGTGAAACAGGAAGTACTCATAACTCCTACATACGTTATCCGATTTACTCAAAATTGCTCATGCTTGATGAAGGTCGCATCTTGAACACATCTGTAGGTCAGTATTGCGTCATACCTACAGCGCCACCTACTGCTTGCAGGAAGTCCTCATAACTCCTACATACTTTGTCCGATTTACACAACATTTCTCACGCTTCATCAAGGTACTGTCCTGAACACATCTATGCGTCGGTATTGAGTCACGCTTAGAGCGCCACCTACTGGTGACAGGAAGTTTCTCTCAGTACTGGACACCGAAATAGCACACCCTTTAACGGCACCGCACCCCGACACGCGTGGGGTGCGAGGGCCCGCTCACTGCTGCTCGCAGCCCTAGTTATTCTTCTTCTTGTTCTTCTCCCCAAACAAATGCCTTTTTGGCGGCCTAAACATCGATGAAAACGGATGAAACTTTGCAGATACGTCAGTCCCGGGGAAAAATTTGAGAATTCATGGGTCACGGAAATGGGCGTGGCAAAACGGCTCAAGAGCGCCCCCTGGAAAATTTAAAATGGCAAGCCCCACCTTCCAGTTTGATGTAGGCGAACGAAATTCGGTGGGCATATGTATTTCATCGAGCCACACTAAAATGTCTCTTGGAGCTATACCCAACATGCAACAGGAAGTCCGCCATTTTGCTTTTTATGTGCCATTTTGTCCTTGTTTTGACCATTTCCATGCCTCGTACTTCAACGAACTCCTCCTAGAGATTTCATCCGATCAACTTCTTATTCGGTCAGCTTCATCTTAAGACCTTTGTGATCAAAAGTTATCAAAAAAATTGAGTTTTCACCACACACCCTTGCCGTGGCGCCCCGCTAAAGTTTGACATTTCGCCATAAAAAACGAAGTCCTCATAACTCCTCCATACATTATCCGATTTGTCCGATATATCTCACGCTTCATGACGGTTCTGTCGTGAACACATCTATGTGTCAGTATTGCGTCATACTTATAGCGCCCCCTATTGGTGAAACAGGAAGTCCTCATAACTCCTCCATACATTATCCAATTCGTCCGATATATCTCACGCTTCATGGAGGTTCTGTCCTGAACACATCTATGTGTCAGTATTGCGTCATACTTATAGCGCCACCTATTGGTGAAACAGGAAGTCCTCATAACTCCTACATACATTATCCAATTTGTCCGATATATCTCACGCTTCATGACGGTTCTGTCCTGAACACATCTATGTTTCAGTATTGCATCATACTTATAGCGCCACCTATTGGTGAAACAGGAAGTCCTCATAACTCCTCCATACATTATCCAATTTGTCCGATATATCTCACGCTTCATGACGGTTCTGTCCTGAACACATCTATGTTTCAGTATTGCGTCATACTTATAGCGCCACCTATTGGTGAAACAGGAAGTCCTCATAACTCCTCCATACATTATCCAATTTGTCCGATATATCTCACGCTTCATGAAGGTTCTGTCCTGAACACATCTATGTGTCAGTATTGCGTCATACTTATAGCGCCACCTATTGGTGAAACAGGAAGTCCTCATAACTCCTACATACATTATCCAATTTGTCCGATATATCTCACGCTTCATGACGGTTCTGTCCTGAACACATCTATGTGTCAGTATTGCGTCATACTTATAGCGCCACCTATTGGTGAAACAGGAAGACCTCATAACTCCTCCATACATTATCCAATTTGTCCGATATATCTCACGCTTCATGACGGTTCTGTCCTGAACACATCTATGTGTCAGTATTGCGTCATACTTATAGCGCCACCTATTGGTGAAACAGGAAGTCCTCATAACTCCTGCATACATCATCCGATTTGCACCAAATTGCTGACGCTTCATGAAGGTCACCTTCTGAACACATCTATGCGTCGGTATTGAGTCACACTTACAGCGCCACCTACTGGTGAAACAGGAGGTACTCATAACTCCTACATATGTTATCCGATTTACTCCAAATTTCTCATGCTTGATGAAGGTCACATCTTGAACACTTCTGTAAGTCAGTATTGCGTCATACCTACAGGGCCACCTACTGGTGAAACAGGAAGTCCTCATAACTCCTACATACGTTATCCGATTTACTCAACATTTCTCACGCTTCATCAAGGTACCGTCCTAAACACATCTATGCATCGGTATTGAGTCACGCGTAGAGCGCCACCTACTTGTGACAGGAAGTTTCTCTCAGTACTGGACACCGAAATAGCACAGCCTTTAACGGCGCCGCACCCCGACATGCGTGGGGTGCGAGGGCCCGCTCAATGCTGCTCGCAGCCCTAGTTATTATTAGGGCCCGAGCACTGGCGGTGCGAGGCCCTATTGTATTTCGAAGGATTATTATTCTCCTTCTTCTGCCTTCTCCTTCTTCTCCCCAAACAAATGCCTTTTTGGCGGCCTAAACATCGATGAAAACTAATGAAACTTTGCAGATACGTCAGTCCCGGTGAAAAATTTGATAATTCATGGGTGACGGAAATGGGCGTGGCAAAACGGCTCAAGAGCGCCCCCTGGAAAATCTAAAATGGCGATCCCCCCCTTTCAATTTGATGTAGGCGAACGAAATTCGGAGGGCATATGTAGTTCATCGAGACGCACTAAAATGTCTCTTGGAGCTATACCCAACATGCAACAGGAAGGCCGCCATTTTGCTTTTAATGTGCCATTTTGTCCTTGTTTTGACCATTTCCATGCCTCGTACTTCGACGAACTCCTCCTACAGATTTCATCCGATCAACTTCATATCGGGTCAGCTTCATCTTAAGGCCTTTGTGATCAAAAGTTATCAAAAAAATTGAGTTTTCACCAAACACCCTTGCCGTGGCGCCCCGCCAAAGTTTGACATTTCGCCATAAAACACGAAGTCCTCATAACTCCTCCATACATTATCCAATTTGTCCGATATATCTCACGCTTCATGACGGTTCTGTCCTGAACACATCTATGTGTCAGTATTGCGTCATACTTATAGCGCCACCTATTGGTGAAACAGGAAGTCCTCATAACTCCTCCATACATTATCCAATTTGTCCGATATATCTCACGCTTCATGACGGTTCTGTCCTGAACACATCTATGTGTCAGTATTGCGTCATACTTATAGCGCCACCTATTGGTGAAACAGGAAGTCCTCATAACTCCTCCATACATTATCCAATTTGTCCGATATATCTCACGCTTCATGAAGGTTCTGTCCTGAACACATCTATGTGTCAGTATTGCGTCATACTTATAGCGCCACCTATTGGTGAAACAGGAAGTCCTCATAACTCCTCCATACATTATCCAATTTGTCCGATATATCTCACGCTTCATGACGGTTCTGTCCTGAACACATCTATGTGTCAGTATTGCATCATACTTATAGCGCCACCTATTGGTGAAACAGGAAGTCCTCATAACTCCTACATACATAATCCAATTCGTCCGATATATCTCACGCTTCATGAAGGTTCTGTCCTGAACACATCTATGTGTCAGTATTGCGTCATACATACAGCGCCACCTATTGGTGAAACAGGAAGTCCTCATAACTCCTACATACATTATCCAATTTGTCCGATATATCTCACGCTTCATGACGGTTCTGTCCTGAACACATCTTTGTGTCAGTATTGCATCATACTTATAGCGCCACCTATTGGTGAAACAAGAAGTCCTCATAACTCCTACATACATTATCCAATTTGTCCGATATATCTCACGCTTCATGACGGTTCTGTCCTGAACACATCTATGTGTCAGTATTGCGTCATACTTATAGCGCCACCTATTGGTGAAACACGAAGTCCTCATAACTCCTCCATACATTATCCAATTTGTCCGATATATCTCACGCTTCATGACGGTTCTGTCCTGAACACATCTATGTGTCAGTATTGCGTCATACTTATAGCGCCACCTATTGGTGAAACAGGAAGTCCTCATAACTCCTCCATACATTATCCAATTTGTCCGATATATCTCACGCTTCATGACGGTTCTGTCCTGAACACATCTATGTGTCAGTATTGCGTCATACTTATAGCGCCACCTATTGGTGAAACAGGAAGTCCTCATAACTCCTCCATACATTATCCAATTTGTCCGATATATCTCACGCTTCATGACGGTTCTGTCCTGAACACATCTATGTGTCAGTATTGCGTCATACTTATAGCGCCACCTATTGGTGAAACAGGAAGTCCTCATAACTCCTCCATACATTATCCAATTTGTCCGATATATCTCACGCTTCATGACGGTTCTGTCCTGAACACATCTATGTGTCAGTATTGCGTCATACTTATAGCGCCACCTATTGGTGAAACAGGAAGTCCTCATAACTCCTCCATACATTATCCAATTTGTCCGATATATCTCACGCTTCATGACGGTTCTGTCCTGAACACATCTATGTGTCAGTATTGCATCATACTTATAGCGCCACCTATTGGTGAAACAGGAAGTCCTCATAACTCCTACATACATAATCCAATTCGTCCGATATATCTCACGCTTCATGAAGGTTCTGTCCTGAACACATCTATGTGTCAGTATTGCGTCATACTTACAGCGCCACCTATTGGTGAAACAGGAAGTCCTCATAACTCCTACATACGTTATCCAATTCGTCCGATATATCTCACGCTTCATGACGGTTCTGTCGTGAACACATCTATGTGTCAGTATTGCATCATACTTATAGCGCCACCTATTGGTGAAACAGGAAGTCCTCATAACTCCTGCATACATCATCCGATTTGCACCAAATTGCTGATGCTTCATGAAGGTGGCCTTCTGAACCCATCTATGTGTCGGTATTGAGTCACACTTACAGCGCCACCTACTGGTGAAACAGGAAGTCCTCATAACTCCTCCATACATTATCCAATTTGTCCGATATATCTCACGCTTCATGACGGTTCTGTCCTGAACACATCTATGTGTCAGTATTGCGTCATACTTATAGCGCCACCTATTGGTGAAACAGGAAGTCCTCATAACTCCTGCATACATCATCCGATTTGCACCAAATTACTGACGCTTCGTGAAGGTCACCTTCTGAACACATCTATGCGTCGGTATTGAGTCACACTTACAGCGCCACCTACTGGTGAAACAGGAAGTACTCATAACTCCTACATACGTTATCCGATTTACTCCAAATTGCTCATGCTTGATGAAGGTCGCATCTTGAACACATCTGTAGGTCAGTATTGCTTCATACCTACAGCGCCACCTACTGCTTACAGGAAGTCCTCATAACTCCTACATACTTTGTCCGATTTACACAACATTTCTCACGCTTCATCAAGGTACCGTCCTGAACACATCTATGCGTCGGTATTGAGTCACGCTTAGAGCGCCACCTACTGGTGACAGGGAGTTTCTGTCAGTACTGGACACCGAAATAGCACACCCTTTAACGGCGCCACACCCCGACCCGCGTGGGGTGCGAGGGCCCGCTCACTGCTGCTCGCAGCACTAGTTGTTATTGGTATTATTAGCACCTCCATGGTCTTGCCCCATCCTCCCTGACCATCACCAAGGGTATCAATGAGGTTCCTCGGTGTCGATTTTAACAATCTGAAGTCCCTCCTTGTATCCGCGCCGTCAAAATAGGTCCTCAGCAGGGATGTGGAGGTTGACTTGGGTGTAAGGACCTCTGTCTTCCAAGCGAGCCTACAGGGGGAATATTTTTAGGGCAAACATTAACTCATTTGTGCTTATGGCATATGCTTGTCTTTACGATAATAGATAGATGTCATTATCTGTAGAGCTAAAATGCAACATTACAAAGCAGGGGTGTAGTGATGAGTAAACCCAGGTAAACTCAGTTTACCCACCTCTTTAAAATGAGTTGAGTTTTATTGTTTTGCTTACCTGCCTCCTCTCAGAATCTATTTAATATAACATCCCTGGTACAAATGTAACAGTATAGCTAGCCCCAAGCCAGCACATGCGGAGCTATCAACTAACCTAGCTAACTAGCGTAGCTAGCAAGCTAACGTTGAATATTTACCTCAACTACAAGCATGTCGAGAAGATCTAATGACGGCTCTTCTCCTTGCAGCGCGAACACGTCTTCTCCTGGCGGCAGCAGTAGCCGCACATCCCATGCCAGGAAAAGGCAACATTTTTGTGGATAATACACAAATGATCACAGAAAACACCGGATAATTGTACCACAATTTCTCGCATACTACACGCGTTTTGTGGAACAGTAGGTACTATATAGTATGTAGTATGCCTACTATATAGTGCCTACTATATAGCAAGTAGCAAGTAGTATGCATTTCGGACACGGCCAGGGTGTTATAAGCCACTTCCACTCGGCGCAAATTGGTTTCGGATGGCACTTAATATGGCGCGGCCTCCGTGTGAACGCGCAAACCGAGGGGGAGTACATAGGGCGAGGGAAGAGGAGCTGGATTCAAAAAGGGCCTTAGCCAATTGCACAACTCCAGTACTTCCTGAAATTAGACATGCTTCTCTATTTCCTGTCCTATACTATTGGATGAAGTGATTAATCAGGTGTGCCTGACTGCAGCACAATTATCAGGCACACCTGAATAATCATTTCATCCAATAGTGTGAGACAGGAAATAGAGAAGCATGTCTAATTTCAGGAAGTACTGGAGTTGTGCATATAGTGAATAGGGCAGCCAGAGGGTTTCTCCAGGGATTTATGCCCCTTAGGTAGAGCATACATGACTGATATTGTGGGATGGTCTTTTGTGAGGAACTTGAACTCAGACTGAGACTGCGTTCCGAATCGCATACTACCCTACTATATAGTATGTCAAAACAGGATGTAGTATGTCCCAATACATAGTATGCCACATGCATGTTACACCCCCTACGTCCCTTGCTTAAGAATGACAACTGAGAATGTACGTTTAAATAGCAATATTATTTATTCCAACGTCCTGCTTGACAAAGACATGTAGGCCCACATTGACCTCTTTCCAATAGACCCCCACAGTCAGTGCTAACAGGGCAGGGGCTATTTCCACTGCACACCAGTAGGTAGTTTTACTGCACACAATGAGTGGGTAAATAAGAAAGTAACTTTGGTTTCACTTCACACAATGGGTAAACAAGTCAAGACACTCAAGGCATACACTCGTGATCAAAAGTCACTGCAATCATTTAAAACTCACGGCACACCGTAAGCCTGCCCTGACCAACGGTCTGACTGGGATTCACTTGGCGAAGCGGTATTGTGGGGGAATAAGCGGACAAACAAATAAACCGAAGAAAAGAGAAAAAAAGAAAGAAAGAACTAGTCCGCCTTAAGGGCAACACCCATCTCTTTTTGCCCGCTATACCGGCACACTTGCCAAGAGCAGCTGGACCACTGATGCTCTGGTATGTCCATAGTCCTATCCTACCGACTAGCAACTGCCTTCAACACAGCAGGGAAGAAGGTAGGTGATCGCTTTGTTCCTGTACCAAACCCACGGAGTGAGGTGTGCACCTGCCTCACTGCCCCGGCCGGAACAAACAATTGCACCTGGCGTTCCTCCTGCAGGTAGCCCTATATCAACTAACCTGGCTCATTGAGGCACCTCGTCTTTTCCCAGTGGCGCCACCCGCCACATGCAGTATGGCAAAAATACCAGGATGTCCTACTACATCCGGTCGTATTTTGCAGTATGCAAGCCAGCAGGCTTTTCTGGCTATTCTGACCCACAATCCTGTGCGCAGCGGAAATGTGCGTCACATGTGCAAGTCGTGACAGCTGTAGACGAATGTCGCATTATGGACAGCGACGGATGTGGGCAAATTTCAAGGCGCAATGTTATGACAAGGTAGTATCAAGGTGAGGATATCGAACCCTGCAGAGATAATTCCAGCCCTGGCTGACTGTCCTTGAATAAAAAAGCATTGTGTTTTACAGCATTCAAAAGTATTTTTCAATATAAAATAAAGGTGTATTCATACAATCATTTAACAACTTTGTTACTGTCAGCAAACATAAAATACATCAGTAATAATGATGTTAATAACGGATCATGCAAGTACAGTACAAACAGGCATTAATGCAATCTAAAAAGATAACAACTTCAAAAAGAAGAAAAAAACTCCTGATAAAAATAGACGGGGTGGAACTTCAAAGATCCAGGATCAGACCAAAGCTGTCAGTCACCATTGGCAGGGACACCACATTACTGACCTCAGATCAGCCTCTAAACAGCAGCTTCTTCCTGCTCCATCCTCTGGGCTGCTCCTTCCTCTCCTGGCCCCGCCTCAGCACTGGAATGCAGGGCCTCCATCTCCATGCTCTCCCTCTCTGCTGGCCTCCGCCCCCTGGTCTGGAGAGACACAACACCAAGAGTCAGGAACAGGGGGAGAGACTTGGAGAAATGAGCAGCAAGTTTATTATCACAGGCCTACTGTACATGAACACAACAAGTCTATCAGCAAGCAAATAGGCAAACGTGGTAGTTAAGCAAAGACTTGACCTCTGTGCCATGGCTGTCATTCCCCTGACTGACTGGGTAATAACTTGTACCTTAAAGAACAGATAGAGGGCAGGGGTGGATATCACCAAGATCAGCAGCACCACAACCACTCTGATGATGAAATCTGTCAGAGGAGAGTCTGGAACAGAAACACAGCGGATGAGGAAACTGAGAATCATCAGATCAGATTAAGCTGTCAACTGAAAAGTTACATCATCATATATTGCTTTCATGTCAAAAGTGCTGCTACTTTGTTTGTGGACTGTGGAGAGAGACAGTGACCTTAAGGTAGTGCTACTGACATCCATATTATAATTCTGTGGTCACCCACCCCCAGATCACCACAGGAATCAAATGACTCACTTACCGTTAGACTCACTCAAGACCAACCCAGTGGTTTACAAACATGTGTCATAGCAGCCCAACCAATTGGTTGAGTGAAAAAGGTAGGGATTGTGGTTCTAAAAGTCCATCAGTTACCTGCGACAGTGACAGAGAGGAGCTCACTCTCAGAGGTGAAGTTATGAGAGAAAACGTAGACCTCATAAACACAGCTGTAGTTTCCTTGGTGGGCGTGGTCTGCAGCAGGAAACAGGAAGTTGGCAGAGTGATTGACAGCTGGGTGCGTGTGTCTCAGGGTTGTGTTGGAGCCGGTGAAGGTGAGGTGGAAGGACCCTCCTGGGTACTGTGGCTGGATGGAGCAGCTGATGTCAAAGCTGTGGTCCTTGAACACCTGCAGCCCCTGCTGCTGGCCCTCGGAGACCCCTCGCATTGAGGAAGACAGGGAGACAATAGGCTGGAATAGGAGATCTGCAAAGACAGAGAAGAGGGGAGAGAAACCAACCTCTCTGATTCAGGTGTGATGATGAGATCTGCTGTGTTCTCCTCCCTCCCTCACAGGGCAGCATGGGCTACTTTAGTGACTGAGACAGCAGTATACAGTAGCATCACGTGATATTTCTGAAACGTAACTGAGCAGATCACTGCCAGGACACCATGAGTATGAGTCTCTTTAAACCCTGGTGTACATTCCCTCAGACCAGCACATTTACATTTAAACCACCATGCAGTAAGCTGTTCATATAAGCTCCATCAGCACAAGTGTGTAGGTATCTGTCCAATAATGACACTTGTATAGAAATGTAGCCATTTTATACAAAGTGGACGCTACAACAAATAACATCAGCTTGTATCCAATAAGACAGACATCTTTAATACCAGAGATAATCCTTTAATACTGTAACAGTGTAATGTAGTGTAATAGTCTTTTTGTAAAGCTCTCACAGCTACTGTGACAGGTGCAGCCTAGGAAATGTGTGACTGTCAAGATCATCAGCTGAATATAATGACATGATGTGTGTATTACCTGAGCAGACCACCTCCAGGACAGTAGTAGTATTATAGAATACACCAATATCTATCAGAATGTTGCCGTTTCATACAATGTGAATCCCTTCAACAGATAACATCAGCTTGTATGCAATAAGACAGACATCTTTAATGTAATAATACTGTAACAGTGTAACTGAGTAGTGAATATAATGACATGATGTGTGTATTACCTGAGCAGACCACCTCCAGGACATCAGTAGAATTAATCCCTCCATACACTGTTCCACACTCCCTCAGTGCAGACTCAGATCCGGCACAGGGAGATATTAACACCCATACAGGACGGTCTTCACCACTACGAGTCTCTCTTGTTGAAAGAGCAGAGCCACAGCCCAGCTGTCTACACACTACAGCTGCATCACGCATGGTCCAGACAGACCAACTGTCCAGACCTCTCCACTCTCCCTGGTGGTTCATCTCCACTCTACCAGCACAGCGGCTGCCTCCTCCCACCAACCTCACATCATCAGGCCCTGGAGAAAGAC
>NC_140265.1:1886019-1971019 GCF_949987555.1 Borostomias antarcticus | reverse complement strand
GAGTCAGTTTGAACACCCACAAAAACATGGAATATATTTGTCTAACGGCTAAGAACATTTATAGAGCAATAAATTACATTATATTACATTTTCAGAGCAAGAAAGGCTTAGAGCATCAGGTCCAGGCCTAAGGCAGATGTGGACTGATGTGTGTCTGTGTGTACGTGTGTGTCTGTGTGTACGTGTGTGTGTGTGTGTGTGTGTGTGTGTTAACTAAATACTACGACATCCATAGCTGACACTGTCCACAGCTGACACTGGTCCTAGTGTCTCTAGTGGTAGGCATATAGGCCTGTGTGTGTGTGTGTGTGTGTGTGTGTGTGTGTGTGTGTGTGTGTGTGTGTGTGAGAATCTATACAAGCGCTACTAGGTTTCTGGCATGAAGAACAGGGCCTGACTGTCTCCTGTCTTTCTCCAGGGCCTGATGATGTGAGGTTGGTGGGAGGAGGCAGCCGCTGTGCTGGTAGAGTGGAGGTGAACCACCAGGGAGAGTGGAGAGGTCTGTACAGTGGGTCTGTCTGGACCATGAGTGATGCAGCTGTAGTGTGTAGACAGCTGGGCTGTGGCTCTGCTCTTTCAACAAGAGAGACTCATAGTGGTGAAGACCGTCCTGTATGGGTGTTAATATCTCCCTGTGCCGGATCTGAGTCTGCACTGAGGGAGTGTGGAACAGTGGATAGAGGGATTAATACTACTACTGTCCTGGAGGTGGTCTGCTCAGGTAATACACACATCATGTCATTATATTCACTACTCAGTTACACTGTTACAGTATTATTACATTAAAGATGTCTGTCTTATTGCATACAAGCTGATGTTATCTGTTGAAGGGATTCACATTGTATGAAATGGCAACATTTTGATAGATATCCGTGTATTCTTTGACATTAATGGATATCTTCACACTTCTTATTTTGCTGAAAGATGTTATGGTATCAATAATAATAATAATAATAATGCTCATATTGACCATCTGTCTCTCTTCCTTCAGAGTCTGTGAGGCTTGTGAATGGAGCTGGTCTGTGTTCTGGCAGAGTGGAGGTGAGGTCTAATCAGACGTGGGTCTCAGTGTGTGAAGCTGGCTTTGACTGGCAGGATGCAGAGGTGGTCTGTCGGGAGCTTGGCTGTGGGGCTCCTTCAGCCCTCCAGGGGGCGCTCTATGGGGAAGGTGAGAGTCCAATCTGGGTTAAAGAGTTCCAGTGTGAAGGCAACGAGTCCCGTCTGCTGGACTGTGACTCCTCAGGCTCAGCTAGAAGCACCAGCTCACCTGGCAATGCTGTTGAACTCACCTGCTCAGGTACTGTAAGAATCAGTTTGTCTCTCACCTCTGTTTCTCACCTGGAGTGACATGATAGAAAGAGCATGGCTGTGTTTAGTTAGGATACATAGAGTCAGAGGGCCTGACTGTCTCCTGTCTTTCTCCAGAGCCTGATGATGTGAGGTTGGTGGGAGGAGGCAGCCGCTGTGCTGGTAGAGTGGAGATGAACCACCAGGGAGAGTGGAGAGGTCTGTACAGTTGGTTTGTCTGGACCATGAGTGATGCAGCTGTAGTGTGTAGACAGCTGGGCTGTGGCTCTGCTCTTTCAACAAGAGAGACTCGTAGTGGTGAAGACCGTCCTGTATGGGGGTTTACATCTCGCTGTGCTGGATCTGAGTCTGCACTGAGGGAGTGTGGAACATCGTATGGAGGGTTTAATACTGCTGCTGCCCTGGAGGTGGTCTGCTCAGGTAATACACACATCATGTCATTATATTCACTACTCAGTTACACTGTTACAGTAGTATTACAGTAAAGATGTCTGTCTTATTACATACAAGCTGATGTTATCTGTTGAAGGGATTCACATTGTATGAAACGGCAACATTCTGATAGATATTGGTGTATTCTATAATACTACTACTGTCCTGGAGGTGGTCTGCTCAGGTAATACACACATCATGTCATTATATTCAGCTGATGATCTTGACAGTCACACATTTCCTAGTCTGCACCTGTCACAGTAGCTGTGAGAGCTTTACAAAAAGACGATTACACTACATTACACTGTTACAGTATTAAAGGATTATATCTGGTATTAAAGATGTCTGTCTTATTGGATACAAGCTGATGTTATTTGTTGTAGCGTCCACTTTGTATAAAATGGCTGCATTTCTATACAAGTGTTATTATTGGACAGATACCTACACACTTGTGCTGATGGAGCTTATATGAACAGCTTACTGCATGGTGGTTTAAATGTAAATGTGCTGGTCTGAGGGAATGTACACCAGGGTTTAAAGAGACTCATACTCATGGTGTCCTGGCAGTGATCTGCTCAGTTATGTTTCAGAAATATCACGTGATGCTACTGTATACTGCTGTCTCAGTCACTAAAGTAGCCCATGCTGCCCTGTGAGGGAGGGAGGAGAACACAGCAGATCTCACCATCACACCTGAATCAGAGAGGTTGGTTTCTCTCCCCTCTTCTCTGTCTTTGCAGATCTCCTATTCCAGCCTATTGTCTCCCTGTCTTCCTCCATGCGAGGGGTCTCCGAGGGCCAGCAGCAGGGGCTGGTGTTCAAGGACCACAGCTTTGACATCAGCTGCTCCATCCAGCCACAGTACCCAGGAGGCTCCTTCCACCTCACCTTCACCGGCTCCAACACAACCCTGAGACACACCCACCCAGCTGTCAGTCACTCTGCCAACTTCCTGTTTCCTGCTGCAGACCACGGCCACCAAGGAAACTACAGCTGTGTTTATGAGGTCTACGTCTTCTCTCATAACTTCACCTCTGAGAGTGAACTCCTCTCTGTCACTGTCGCAGGTAACTGATGGACTTTTAGAACCACAATCCCTACCTTTTTCACTCAACCAATTGGTTGGGCTGCTATGACACATGTTTGTAAACCACTGGGTTGGTCTTGAGTGAGTCTAACGGTCAGTGAGTCATTTGATTCCTGTGGTGATCTGGGGGTGGGTGACCACAGAATTATAATATGGATGTCAGTAGCACTACCTTAAGGTCACTGTCTCTCTCCACAGTCCACAAACAAAGTAGCAGCACTTTTGACATGAAAGCAATATATGATGATGTAACTTTTCAGTTGACAGCTTAATCTGATCTGATGATTCTCAGTTTCCTCATCCGCTGTGTTTCTGTTCCAGACTCTCCTCTGACAGATTTCATCATCAGAGTGGTGATGCTGGTGGTGATGCTGATCTTGGTGATATCCACCCCTGCCCTCTATCTGTTCTTTAAGGTACAAGTTATTACCCAGTCAGTCGGGGGAATGACAGCCGTGGCACAGAGGTCAAGTCTTTGCTTAACTACCACGTTTGCCTATCTGCTTGCTGATAGACTTGTTGTGTTCATGTACAGTAGGCCTGTGATAATGAACCTGCTGCTCATTTCTCCAAGTCTCTCCCCCTGTTCCTGACTCTTGGTGTTGTGTCTCTCCAGACCACCAGGGGGCGGAGGCCAGCAGAGAGGGAGAGCATGGAGATGGAGGCCCTGCATTCCAGTGCTGAGGCGGGGCCAGGAGAGGAAGGAGCAGCCCAGAGGATGGAGCAGGAAGAAGCTGCTGTTTAGAGGCTGATCTGAGGTCAGTCATGTGGTGTCCCTGCCAATGGTGACTGACAGCTTTGGTCTGATCCTGGATCTTTGAAGTTCCACCCCGTCTATTTTTATCAGGAGTTTTTTTCTTCTTTTTGAAGTTGTTATCTTTTCAGATTGCATTAATGCCTGTTTGTACTGTACTTGCATGATCCGTTATTATCATTGTTATTACTGATGTATTTTATGTTTGCTGACAGTAACAAAGTTGTTAAATGATTGTATGAATACAGCTTTATTTTTATATTGAAAAATACTTTTGAATGCTGTAAAACACAATGCTTTTTTATTCAAGGACAGTCAGCCAGGGCTGGAATTATCTCTGCAGGGTTCGATATCCTCACCTTGATGTTGAGAAACTCATCAACTTTTTTATTTGGCTCTTGAGGTCCCGGGAGTAAAAACTGAACTTGGAAAGAGTGCTTTTAGTTCTGGTGCTCCTAGAGCATGGACTAGTTTAGTTCTGCTGCTCCTAGAGCATGGACTAGTTTAGTTCTGCTGCTCCTAGAGCATGGACTAGTTTAGTTCTGGTGCTCCTAGAGCATGGACTAGTTTAGTTCTGGTGCTCCTAGAGCATGGACTAGTTTAGTTCTGCTGCTCCTAGAGCATGGACTAGTTTAGTTCTGCTGCTCCTAGAGCATGGACTAGTTTAGTTCTGCTGCTCCTAGAGCATGGACTAGTTTAGTTCTGGTGCTCCTAGAGCATGGACTAGTTTAGTTCTGCTGCTCCTAGAGCATGGACTAGTTTAGTTCTGGTGCTCCTAGAGCATGGACTAGTTTAGTTCTGGTGCTTCTAGAGCATGGACTAGTTTAGTTCTGGTGTTCCTAGCGCATGGACTAGTGACGTTCGGCTCCCCTCCCTCTGTGCTGACCCCAGTTCTGGGGCTCTTTAGGTCCTATGAGGTTAGATAACAGTTTTCTAGTGTCATACAAACTGTGAGTCCCTATCAATATCTTTGCTATCATGTAGCCTGTAGATCAAAATCACCTTGTACATGGCTACAAGGTTCTCTGTGTGCTTTATCCAGGCTGTCTCCATCGTCCCCTGCAGCCCAGCTTCTAAGATGTAGGTCCTACATGAATCAATATCCAAAGTAAACAGACCACTGGATTGCTTCTGAACAACAATGCATACGTTAGTTAACTTACTCCAAGCCTTTCAGCGTGGCGTTTCTCTTCCCCGTAAACAGGGAAGAGTTGGCCGTCCTCCAGAGGGAGGACCGGCTGATGTTGAATGGGGGAGAGAGAAGGCAGAGATGAAGGCTGAGTGGAGGGAGGAAAGGGGGTTGTTTAAGGAGAGGGAGGACCGGCTGATGTTGCTTCTAGAAGCCTCAGTCAAAAAAACCTGTTTTACCTTGTTACATTATTGTTTTTATTTTTTATTAAATGTATTTTCTTGAATTAAATTGGTGTTTGTGTGTCATTCCTTGTAATGTATTCCCAGTCAAAGAACAAATGTCACTTTACCTAAAACCAGTCATTAGAGTAAAAGAACATTCCTAATGGACATTGTAGTTTGCAATTAGGCATAAAAGACGGAACACACATGTTGGTTCACAATGCTTCATTGGAATTATTCAGAGACGGTTATGAAAGCATCACTGTTTAATGTGTCTGACTAACGACTACTTGATAAGGGAGTTACATGTCCAAAGCGCTCTGCGTGTTGTGTTAAGACCTTCCAAGTTACTGTACATGACATGTAGACATATCAAGACAATGTGTCTGATGTGTAGATATTACACTTTGTTGAAATGTAAATACATCAAGAAGTAACCTTTACATGTATAATGGAAGAAAAACAACCATAAACATTTCTTGGATATTTTTATTACACAATGGTCTTCAAATATACTTTTGACTTGTTTATATTTGGTCAGATCATTAGCTTTCCTTGCAAAAGGTAGACAGGAGATGCGATGAGAACGCTGATCTGTTGTCTCCCCCCAAAAAACTTAGAGAACTGATTACTATGTACAGTGTTACACATTCATTTAAATACAAATACATTTAAACAAATGCCTCAAGGCTGCCTATAACCAACTGATCGGTGTTTAAAGCCTCAAGGCTGTCTATAAGGAACAAGGCAAAGCACACTCATGAACTGATAGACTGACTACTTATGGCAGGATGGGGGTAGTCGTGCTCACCAAGAGCTGGGATCCAGGCAGCTTGTGCTGATGCTGCCGCTGTGAGACACTTTCTGAGGCCATCTCCAGGGTTGGGATGATCTGCAGCAGCAGGACCATGGCCACCATCAAGGTCTTCAACCTTTAAATGGTTAAATGCAATTAGGCCTACTGTAAGTCGCTTAGCAGACACACAAAAGTGTCTGCTAAATATATGACTAAGGTAATGTTGGACAAAAGTGTCTGCTAAATGACTAATGTAATGTTACCTCCAAAGACCAGCACCTGTGTGTGAATGACAAGACCATTGTAAAGGGTGAGTACTGAGAAAAGCTCTAAATGCAATGAATTATTATTATTATTGTTATTGCTATTATTAGCACCTCCATGGTCTTGCCCCATCCTCCTGACCATCACCAAGGTTCCTCTGTGTCGATTTTGACAATCTGAAGTCCCTCCTTGTGTCCGCGCCGTCAAAATAGGTCCTCAGCAGGGACGTGGACGTTGACTTGGGTGTAAGGACCTCTGTCTTCCATGTGAGCCTACAGGGGGAATATTATTAGGGCAAACTTTAACTCATTTGTGCGTATGGCATATACTTGTGTTTACAATATGATAATAGATAGATGTCATTATCTGTAGAGCTAAAATGCAACATTACAAAGCAGGCGTGTAGTGATGAGTAAACCCAGGTAAACTCAGTTTACCCACCTCTTTAAAATGAGTTGAGTTTCCCATGCCGGGGTCTTCCCTATGTTCCCCGGGTCCTATGTTCCCCCCAAAAAAGGGTTCTATGTTCCCCGGGTCCTATGTTCCCCCCAAAAAAGGGTTCTATGTTCCCCGGATCCTATGTTCCCCGTGAAACGCGAAAGATAAACGTGATTATGCCATGGCATGATTTAATGCGAAAAAATCTGGTAAAATATGTTGATTTAAAACAATAGCTAATGGAAGAAATTAAGAAACCACTGGAGGCCGAGTGTGTTGTTTCTTGTTTTCTTACACACAAAAAATGCAATGATTAGGTAATGGAATATGTAGGGTTGAATGTTTTAGTTCTTCTCCTTTTTATTTTTTATTTTCTGAAGTTAGCCTATCACCAAATAAGATAACTGTTGTCTCTATTTTTTCATAGGCCTATGTGTGTGATGGCCTATTTATTAAACTTCAGTTATTTCAAGCGCAAAGTGGTCGAGTGACTATCATTTGTACTGCGAGCGGATCCTCTCTCCACAGAGATTTTTTCCCCAACGGATTTGCGCCTCTTATGAGCCTTATCCCAACTCACAGCAGGATGGGTTTGGACTGGGACACTGTCAACTTCACAAAGGCATCAAGCAGCTTCTCCATTCATTGACATAAAACCAATAGTAGGCTAGCCTACAATCTAGAATAGCCTACATTATAGTCAGAGCTGCTTTGGGTAGCCTACTGAGGCGTCATGCATTGCGCATCACTAGGCTAGGTTATGTCTGATCCATGTCAAGTTAACATGCAACATTTCTGAAACTTGATGTGAAAAAATGCCGAAATCATGCAAGCCTCGCATTTTGCACGGAATTCTGCGATTATTGCGATGAACATGCAACCTTTCTAAAATAGGTGCATAATCTGCCCCTTTTGTCATTAACATGTGATGGCATAATCACGTTTTTCTTTCGCGTTTCGGGGTAACATAGGACCCGGGGAACATAGAACCCTTTTTCAGGGGGAACATAGGACCCGGGGAGCATAGAACCTGGGGAACATAGGACCCGGGGAACATAAGACCCGGGGAACATAGACATGTTCCCATAGGAACGGGAACGATGACTATGTTTTTAGGCTAATACTCTTCACAAAAACACATAATACTCTTCTCAGATTGTAGTCTAGATCGTATGATAAGAAATGACTTTCACTTATAAAAAATGCGATGAGCTGACTGAAGACTTCCACTAGTATAGTTAGGGAATTTTAGCTAATTGTATTGACCATCTGCACAACAAAAAAAGAAGCTTACCAATAGCTTTCTTCACCCATCCCCCATCCCCCAAAAAACATAGTTAGACATCCCACAAGCTAATATTGGCAAAAGTTTATTTTCCAATTTTTTCGCCCAGGCCCTCTGAGCATCCCAACTTTGATTGGCTCCCAAGAATTTTCCACAAGGATTTGGGTTTGCACTAATTGATATGTGTTAGTAGACACCTAGATGAACACATTGGTGAAGAAAGCTATTGGTAAGCATTTTTACAGATGGTCAATACCCAATAAAATTCCCTAACTAGACTGAAGCTGGGCAAGAGTGAGGACAGATTGACACTGGCGATGTTCCGAGCTTGTCCACTAGGTGTCATCACAGTTAAACCTTTGACGCTATCAGCCCAACTTTCAAGCACCCGTGTGCAGGTAATAAAGAAACACTCATATATCTTTCTTACAGGATGACAACCAAGATGGCTTTGTTAAAGTGAAGAAAAGAGACTTGGAGAGGCTGACCACAGAGGTCATGCAGCTCCGAGAGTTCTTACCGAAGGTAGTGAATGGGGACCTGGTAGAAATGCTACACAAAGCCCGTACTGCAGAGACATGTAAGACAACCAATCACATGACAGAAAACACCACAAATAAAAATAAAAAACTACTTCTTTATTAAAAAACAAACAAAACGCCTTAAATCACCTTCTCCAGGAAGCGTAGGATTCAAATGAGATGGTGTGGGGGAATGTGTGTGTGCTGTGTACAGTGAGGGATCGTCTCGGGCAGGAGCAGGAGCAGCTGAGGCAGGAGTGCCTGCACCTCCGCTCGCGACTGGATGCCGCCCAGAGCGAGTGTCAGAAAGAGAGGGCCACACTTGATCCCCGCTTCATTGCCAAGGTTATGAATCAATCAATCAATCAATCAAAGATTTATTTGTATAGCGCATTTCATACCCAGAGGCAACACAATGCGCTTTACAGAGAACAAGGGAGGTGGGCGTACGACCCACTCTCTACATATTCCATGAAGCGTGTGTGTCTTGTGTGTGTCTTGTGTGCATCGCAGTGGAAGCTGCCATCCTTCCTCAGCCTCGCAGGTCAGACTCTAGAGAGCTTCGTGAAGTCTCTGGATGGGGAGGCCAAGAGCGGACAGCAGGACTACGACTCCCATGAGCACCAGTTTGTCCTGGCCCTGGCTGGAGTTGTCACCAGTGAGTGTCCAGACGTGCAACCGAATGCTACTTCAAACCAGAGCTGTGTTGGGAATCGCTCCCTCGTTCCCTCGCTCCCTATTCCCTCTATAGGGTTCACCATGTAGTGAACTACCTAGGGAACGGAGAAAATGTAGGGTACATGCACTGTTCCCTGCAAATCAAGGTGAATTGTGGGTAATAAATAGTGAACTATATAGGGAACGAAAATTCCGTGGAGAATTCGGACACTACAAACAAAATGGCTGACGCCCTATATAGTGCACTAAATAGTGAATAGGGAGCGATTCCGAACACATGATTGTGTACAAACTATCCCTCCCCGTGCACTGTTAGCCTTAATTATTGTTTAATAAGCGGTTACCCTGTTCATACTAATGACCTGTACTGTAGATGTCACGCCCATTTACCATTGCTTATTTCTGGTCCACTCAGATGTGGCGGCTGTGACGTGTGGGCGGGACTTCCTGTCCAACTCTGCTCACGTCCTATTGGATACGCTGATGCAGCTTCTGGAGCTCTTGAAGCCAGGCGTCTTCCCCAAACTCAAAGTGTGAGAGTTGCACATCCTATCATCAAGAGTTATTACAGAGTTATTATTTAATCAGAGCTAGCATTGTAGTTTCTCTCCGGTCAGATCAGAATCAGAATTCGCTTTATCGCCATATCGTTTTTCAACATACTAGGAATTTGCCTCGGACAATGGTGCAGGACATTGGACAGGGACAGACAACATTGGACAAGGTGCAGGGACAGGACAGTGCAAAAGAGCAGTACAAAATACAAATGCAAAATAAGATAAAAAACGGTACACAAAATGTAGTGTGGTCAGTGTATATAATTGATGGATTTGATTGATTGATTTTTATTTATTTTTAAGACAGGGACAAGGTACAGTAGACATTTACCCTATAGAATAGGGAGAGATGCACTGTACAAGGTTATAGCTAAAACAGCTCATTTCCACCCGCAGTCCCTGGGCAAATAAATATACAGTCTTAAAATAGTGGGGCAAATAGTACACAGTAGGAGAGTTACATACATAGAAGGAACACAAAAAAGTTATGAAGCAAAGATTTCACACAGTACAGTAGGCAGAGTGTTATGTGTATTTGAGTGTGTGTATACAGAGTGTTATGTGTATTTGAGTGTGTGTATACAGTGTGCTGATGTGTATTTGAGTGTGTGTATACAGAGTGTTATGTGTATTTGAGTGTGTGTATACAGTGTGATGTGTATTTGAGTTTGTGTATACAGAGTGTTATGTGTATTTGAGTGTGTGTATACAGTGTGATGTGTATTTGAGTGTGTGTATACAGTGTTATGTGTATTTGAGTGTGTATACAGTGTGCTGATGTGTATTTGAGTGTGTGTATACAGAGTGTTATGTGTATTTGAGTGTGTGTATACAGTGTGCTGATGTGTATTTGAGTGTGTGTATACAGAGTGTTATGTGTATTTGAGTGTGTGTATACAGTGTGCTGATGTGTATTTGAGTGTGTGTATACAGAGTGTTATGTGTATTTGAGTGTGTGTATACAGTGTGATGTGTATTTGAGTGTGTGTATACAGTGTGCTGATGTGTATTTGAGTGTGTGTATACAGAATGTTATGTGTATTTGAGTGTGTGAATACAGAGTGTTTTGTGTATTTGAGTGTGTGTATACAGAATGGTATGTGTATTTGAGTGTGTGTATACAGAGTGTTATGTGTATTTGAGTGTGTGTATACAGAGTGTTATGTGTATTTGAGTGTGTGTATACAGAGTGTTATGTGTATTTGAGTGTGTGTATACAGAGTGTAATGTGTATTTGAGTGTGTGTATACAGAGTGTTATGTGTATTTGAGTGTGTGTATACGGTGTGCTGATGTGTATTTGAGTGTGTGTATACAGAATGTTATGTGTATTTGAGTGTGTGAATACAGAGTGTTATGTGTATTTGAGTGTGTGTATACAGTGTCCTGATGTGTATTTGAGTGTGTGTATACAGAGTGTTATGTGTATTTGAGTGCGTGTATACAGTGTGCTGATTCTCCTGGCGTGGCAGGTTGATGCTGATGGCTCTGTACAACGTCAGCATCAGTGTGAAGGGGCTGAAATACATCAGCGGGAGCCCAGCACTGCTGCCTCTCATCTGGACCCTTCTAGAAGGTGAGAGGACCAGATTGGTCCAGAGCAGCCCGGGGAAGAACGATGAGCTTCATGTTTATTTATTGTGCGTGTGCACTACTTACATACGCACTACTCGTAAACTGTTTACAGCAGTATTAAAAGAGAAGGCTCTTTTCGACAACCTTGACCTTATTTACGGCATATTATAAGACGTTTGACTCACCGAGATCACTTTGTAATTCGGAGGCATGTAGAAGAAATTTAAAATCCAGCGCGAGTCAAGTATATCCATGTAATGGCGGCGGACGGGGCACCGAGAATGCAGCTTCTAAAAAATGTATTTTCGGCCTCGAAACGGTTGTACACTCACAGATTTTGAGGTTATAGAAGATGACTTAAAATATGATGGAAGCCGATCGTAGCGTAGAGAATGTGAGGCGCGAGTGTAGCCTACAGACGGACAATAGCCAGTCTGCGCGCTGTGCGCATGCGTGCTGGAGCAAGTGGGGAAGCTTTATTCCGTTTCTAAAGACGTTTCTAAAGATCATATTACAGAGGCATGTGAAAACCACAACAAGCCCTCGCTCTATGGAAGCACAACTAGCGATTCATAAAAACAGATTGATGAAAACAACCGTTTCGCGGTTTTTAAATTTTTAGAAGCTTCATTCTCGGTGCCCCGTCCGCCGCCATTACATGGATATACTTGACTCGCGCTGGATTTTAAATTTCTTCTACAGGCCTCCGAATTACACCAAAGTGATCTCGGTGAGTCAAACGTCGTATAATATGCCGTAAATAAGGTACATGTTGTCGAAAAAGAGCATTCTCCTTTAACTCCCTCTGTACATGTGTACACTTTGTTTATGTGTGCAATGCCAAGCACAGCTGCCGCATTGCCTCAGATCTCTACACTCTGACGTCAGGCTCATGTGTGGTCAGAAGATTAAGAACATCACTCTCTCTCTCTCTCTCTCCCTCTCTCTTCCTTCCTTTCTCTCTCTCTCTCCCTTCCTTTCTCTCTCTCTCTGAGACGGGGACCCAGAAGTATGTCTCCACGCCCTGCGCCTGCTCCAGTCCCTGCTGCAGGAGGAGGAGGAGGCCTCGGCTCTGCTCTGCCCCGGGCCCCTGGACCCTCTCCCCCTGGCCCGCATCCGCCGGCTGACCTCCAGCCGCCATCCTGCCCTCAGGCAGACGGCCCAGGAGACGCTGGACGACCTCAGCTCCTTCCACGACGCCGGCGCCCCGGGGACCAGCACCTCCGAGTCCCGCCAGGCGCAAACACACCCGTGTACGTCCCTCTCACGCTAAGACGTGTTGAGAGGATAGCTCCCTCTGATGAGCTTTTCCCATGATGCACTGGGCTGGCCATGTGTACTCTCCAGAGTGTTGTTGTTCTACAACACCAGGCAGATGCACTTGGACTAGTACTAAAGGAACAGTTCCACACTGTTTTTTTTTTTTTCCTGTTTTGTTGTTTTGTTTTTCATGATCCTATGTCATAGGGCCCTTTGCCTCCATCTTGGACTGTAAATGGGGTTAATTTCCCTATGTAACATGTAATAATGGCCAGTTTATTTATTGTCATAGGTAATAATGACCATATGCCCTTAGTTCTATTGAGGCATTCTGTTTATAATGTAAATTCCCATTCTCTGGGGATTTGTGACTCTTCTGTCAGCTGCCAAGGACTGAACTGATGTTCATGTTACACATTTGACACTGTTAAAAAATGTTCTAAACTATTAAAACATATATTTAACAACACCGCTTAAAGTGAAATGATTTCACATGAGCAGAACATTTGATTCCCTTCCCACCAATCTCCCAAATCGTGATCACATTCACCCGGGAGAACAGAGATGGCGCAGACTAGTGTTTGGGTGCAGACTGAGTATCAGGTCTGCATGGGCGAGCAGCTGTAGACTGAATGTCAGGTCTTTGGGTGATCTACTGTAAGTGGATGAGTCAGATTGTCTGAGGAGATGAGACGTAAGCTATCCTCGCACGTGCTTTCCAGGCGGCACGGGACTTGTGATAACGAGCAAAGAGAGGTCTGGTAGGATTAAGCTGCTAGTTTACACCCCCAGGCGAGAGGATTGACCGGTTGTTTGTATTGTATTTTGAAATGGCCTTTCAGGTTCTACAGTCCTCTTATTAAGATGGGCTAACCATCTCCCATCTTAAAGGAGTAGTAAAGGGAAAATGCATGTTTAGCCCTGTTTTAAGGTTACTTATGATCATATACAATGGTTCAGATCAAAATGTTGACAAAGCTAGCATTTTTGAGAAAGTTGATAATTGCTCTACCACCGTTTTGGTCATACAATGGATGTGGATAAGCATCTTCAAAAATCATTCCAAAACATGTTAAACTCTCGATTTCATAAGTAACCTTAGAACAGGGCTAAACATGCATTGTCCCTTTACTACTCCTTTAACAGTTTGCAACTCAAAGGATATTTGCCAATATGGAACCCAAAGTATGTTTGCAGCCTACTTTTTCAGACAGCACAAAATTATCAAGAAATATTTCCTGTGCTGAGAAATCTGCTCTACGCCAATGGGAAATGTAGAATTCTATTCTACCACATAGGAAATTGTAGGTTACATTTGACACTTGACCTAAAGCTGGCTGCAAATAATGTACACTCTTGGTTTAATTGATTGTGTTGATTGTATTGATTATGTTGCCACAGTCGCTTGGCCAATGGCGCGTTTGTCAGACAAGTTTCGAAATGGTGTGGTCCTCAGACTGCATAGGAATCCACGTGGGGACTTTACGCAATCAACCGCCTTGAGCTCTACTTTGCGCGCGCTGTCAGAACGCTTACGAGACTGTAATAGTTAAATAACTGATCTAGTCAAAAGGATTTACCAAGATTCGTTCAAAAGGTTAAGTCTGGTTTATTGTGAAAAGCATACGAGCGCAAGGACTTCCTGAACAACGCAACAAGGGTGGTTTATTCAGCGAAGTGCCCGTTTGGTCTTCTGCTGTGCCTTATACAGTATGCAGTCAAACCCCAGGTAAGGTGCTTCCAGGATGTGATTGGCTACTGCATTGTACGTCATATGAAATGGCAGGCGTGGCCAAGAGTACAGACATGTGACATGAGAAAAAGGGCGGCAATTGGGGACAAAGGATGGTTATTCTGTTGTAGACAGATGGCCTTCTGGAAGCCATTTTGTATGTTAGCACAGCTATGTGAATATTTGGGGGAGGTGATGAATTACAAAAGAAGTGAGAGGACAAAGGTTTAAGGTGTTTACAATAGCAAAAGGCAGGGGACTGGATGAATAGGTTTTAAGGAAAAGAAAAGAATCTCTGAATAGTCTTGAGACTAGGTGTAAAATTCCATGACAAGACGCGGCGAGGCAGTCGGTCTCGCGGCAACTCTATCAAAGCGCGCGCGCTGCTGTGACCTCCTCGCGCACCACCTGGAGCTCAGCCTCTGACGCCAGAGTGACGTTAATGGAGCGTGTTTCAGTTTGGCGACGCGTTGGGGACGATTTCATTCAGGGGATCATGGATATCTTCGCTGATCCCGCTGCAAAATATGAACTTCCTGAAGAAGGAATATAACACTTGTATCACTCTGGCTGAAGGTATTCCACGTATTACCTCAACTCCAAGACAGGTAAAATAATATCCTTTCAGAAATGTTATTGCTGTCATATATTGAGTTATTTGATTTATCCAATTAAACCATTCTGTTTTAATTGTATTTTTCATCAATATATATTCCAACAGCAACCTCTAATAGAGCCAAGTGCGTCACCATGGTGGTTTTATCGAGGGGTCCCCTACAAGCTTGCCGGCAGGCAGAGCGCTCCAGGTCGGTTTCTACGAGATCATTAGGACGTTGGGCAAATAAGGCAACTTTGCGATTGTAAAACTGGCATGTCACAAAGTCACAAAAACTCAGGTGCGTAACTGCTTGTGAACCTTTTTGTATATACTATTAGGATATCGTGTATACCCCCCGGGATTATTTATTATAGCATGCAATAATTATTATTATTATTGAAGCATGTAGCTTACATAACTCACTCACACCCCCGCTCCGTTATTTATTTATTTATTTATTTATTTATTTATTTATTCATATCATATAGCACGTACGTAATCCATTATACTGTATAGAAATGTAATTAGTGTTTGTAAAAACGACGTAATTTACAAATAATTTGTCAATTATTAACTTGTACATTTGTAATTTGGAATACAGTATTAGAGTTTATCTGTATCAAGGATAATCTCCGTGACTGCACACCTACATTACATGCCACAAATAAAGGAATCTTGAATCTTGAGATATAACATAGTTTTGTAACATGATAGGGTGTCTGACGCTGCCCAGATATTCAACCAGCATAGGGCAAAGGGCATGGCAGCCTACTCAAGATGATTTAGTTTGGCTGTTTGTACCTTCATGTGGCCATTAAAATGATCGATAAAACCAAACTGGAGCCCGCAGACCTAGAGAAGGTCTACAGGGAGGTTCAGATCATGAAGCTGTTGAACCATCCTCATATTATCAAGCTTTACCAGGTACGTCAGTGAGGTCTCTCTCCCTCTCTCTCTCTTTCTCTCTCTTCTAAGAGGGATAGGGTTAGAGACATGATTCCCTTTACCCACCCTCCTGTCTGCTACAGTGTGAATCCCGTGGGGTTTTCAGAGTGGAAAATAGGGTTCTTTTTCTCCCTATTAGGCCTTGAAGCAAAAAATACCCCCTGAAAATACCTCCGACTAAAGTATTCCTCCTTGTGTTTTGAAGGTGATGGAAACTAAAGATATGTTGTACATGGTGATGGAGTACGCCAGTAATGGGGAGATGTTTGGTAAGTGGAAGACGGTCATGTTTAGGGTTGTAGTAGTAAAAGTAAGTAAGTAGCCTTGAGAACTGGTTCTGGAGCCTATTGACCCATAGGGCAGGAGCCTATCTCCTGGTTCCTCAGCATGAGGCAGCTTGATGTACAAGTCCACCCTGGACATGATGCTAGTATGTCACCAATCCAACCCGTGATGCTGAGTGCCAAGCAGGGAGGCATCGGGTACCATTTTTAAATAGTCGTTGGTATGACTCGGCCGGGGATCGAACTCACGACCTCCCAGTCTCAAGGCGGACACTCTAACCACAAGGTCACTGAGCTGGTCTAGGGTGTTGCTGTCTCTAAATTGCAAAATGTCTCAGCAATTGACTAATGCATACATTTCCTCAGTCTTTACCCTCTACTGTAGCGCACTCTAACTCCATTCCTCTAGACTATCTGGCCTCGTCTGGGAGGCTGAGTGAGAGCGAGGCCCGTAGGAGGTTCTGGCAGATCTTGACGGCGGTGGAGTACTGCCACAAGAACCGCATCGTACACCGTGACCTCAAGGCAGACAATCTGCTCCTAGACTCCAACATGGATATCAAACTAGCAGGTAGCTAGCTAGCTACTAGCCAGCGACAGTGTGAGACCGTGCAACAGCAGAAACAATGGTTCAGTAGAACATTCAAACTGACAATTATGTTTGTTTATCTTGAAGTTTGAGTGAAATCTTTGCTACATAACTTTTTTGTATTCCTTCTATGTATGTAACTCTCCTACTGTGTACTATTTGCCCCACTATTTTAAGACTGTATATTTATTTGCCCAGGGACTGCGGATGGAAATTAGCTGTTTAGCTATAACCTTGTACAGTGCATCTCTCCCTATTCTATAGGGTAAATGTCTACTGTACCTTGTCCCTGTCTTAAAAATAAATAAAATCAATCAATCAATCAATCTTAAACATTGTAACACAATCACAGTCTTATATACACAATTTCCTACGCTTTTCTGAATGTGTATTAATTGTTAATTAGCTACAGGTTGTGGTGGTGGGGGGGGGGGGGGGGGTTCTCAGGATACAGCTTCTTTTACACATTCTGTCACCCCCACCTGCAGACTTTGGTTTTGGGAACTTCAGCGCAGGGGAAGCTCTGGGAACGTGGTGCGGCAGCCCGCCGTACGCCGCGCCGGAGGTGTTCGAGGGGCGGGAGTACGAGGGGCCCTCTCTGGACATCTGGGTAGGCGACCCAGGATGCTTTGCAGCTGACCAGTCAACTTGTCACGCTCGCTGTTTTTCTAGCTCATATAGAAGGGCGTCTGATCGGGAAGATAGCAGGCAGGAAGTAGAGAATGTGCCAACGTTCATCGGCCCCTCCCTCCCGGTCGGCAGAGTCTGGGGGTGGTGCTGTAAGTGCTGGTGTGCGGCGCCCTGCCCTTCGATGGCCCCACCCTGCCCGCGCTCAGACGGTGGGTCACCGAGGGCCACTTCCGCGTCCCCGTCTTCATGTCGCAGGGTAGGACGCACCAGCCGACCCTCCGTACCGAAACACACATCCGAATCACGAGCCCACCCTCCGTACCGAAACACACATCCGAATCACCAGCCAACCCTCCGTACCGAAACACACATCCGAATCACGAGCCCACCCTCCGTACCGAAACACACATCAGAATCAGAATCCTTTAATTCAATCAATCAAAGCTTTATTTGTATAGCGCATTTCATACCCAGAGGCAACACAATGCGCTTTACAGAGAACAAGGGAGGTGGGCATACGACCCACTCTCTACATATTCCAGAGGGAAGCAAAAAAACAGTAATCACCCGGGGGCCAGATAAGTGAGCTGTAAAAATTCTTCCCTGACCCCTCTCAACAAGGCGATCGAGTAAGCTCCAGGAGTATGTTTGTCTACCGGCTAAGAACATTTATAAAGCAATACATTACATTAAATTATTAATAATTAAGAGAGACTAAAAAAACATCATAGGAGAGAGGACATCCTACGGACATGCTACGACATCCACAGCAGACACGGGGGTGTCTATCGGACTCCGGGAGGTCTGCTGGTGACAGTGGGGCATCCACTGGACCTGGTTAGAAGATAGGAGGGAGAGAGAGAGAGAGGCACTAGGGAGAGGGAAGGCAGAGCAGGGTTAGTAGCACATAGAGCCATACAAACCACACAGATATTGAAACAGGCAACCTGGAGCAAGCTCCTGGAATATATTTGTCTAATGGCTAAGAACATTTAAAGAGCAATAAATTACATTAAATTACATTTTGAGAGCAAGAAAGGCTAAGAGCATGGCATAATTGCCATGTAGTCTTACAACGTACTAATTTGCTTTCGGTCAAGGTGCATAACATTTAGACAACATAGGACAGGGTGCAGGGATGGGACAGGAGAGGGCCAAGGGCAAGTTCAAAAAGCTAGTGCAAATAAAAAGGAGCTAAAGGCAAGGCAAGTTTATTTATATAGCACATTTCAGCCACAGGGCAATTCAAGGTGCTTTACATGAGACATTAAAAGCATTAAAACAAAAAGCAAGACATTATAGACTTTTAAAACAAAAAGCAGGAGAAATAGAATACAGGAATAAAAGTTACAGTGTGAGGGTTAGGTTAGGGACCCAGGCGCAACAGGAAAGGAGGAGGCAAGGGACGGTAAAGCCCGGAGGGGCGATTTAATGAGATAACACAAAGGGGGACGTGGTAGTCGTACAGCCGATGGTCAGGCAGGAGCGTGGTAGTCGTACAGGCGATGGTCAGGCAGGAGCGGGGTTGTCGTACAGGCGATGGTCAGGCAGGAGCGTGGTTGTCGTACAGGCGTGGGTCAGGCAGGAGCAGGGTTGTCGTACAGGCGTGGGTCAGGCAGGAGCGGGGTAATCGTACAGGTGTGGGTCAGGCAGGAACTGGAGAGACGAGGAGGAGAGGTAGGGTGAGTGATAGTAATCACCAACGGGGAACGGGAAAAAAACACTACAAAATACGGGTAAGGAGATTGTAGGCTAGGCTATACTTTACCACATGTGGGTTATGGTAAGATCTGGCGATGAGTGGAGTGTAGACCAGGTTCTTGTAGAGGTTGAAGGTGATTGCAGAACGAGGGACAGGTGTGGTGATGATAAATGGAAACCGGTGAGTAGAGCCGCGCCCGCGTCATCGTCGGAGACGAGCGCGCCGTTCTTGTCTTTGCGCACGGGCCGATGTGCTGGGCATGTCGGGATCCGACTCTTCGTCACCGGAGAGGGAGGAGACTGCCGAGTCCGCGGAGCTGGCCGGAGACGGGGAACGCCCGGCAGTGGGGGGAAACTCCGGAGAGTCAGAGCGTTGTATGCCCGGGCCGATGCGACGTGCGGTAGAGCGCGTAGGACGCCCCGAGCGCGCAGCGGGCCCAGAGGGGAGAGAGGGAGGCGGTTGTGGAGGCGAGGGCATGCGAGCCGTAACAGGACCCCCCCCCCGAGGGGAGACACCTGGCGACCGACCGGGGGCGTCAGGATGGGCCCGGTAGAAGTCCCGGAGGAGAGACGGGTCCATAATGAGCTGCCTGGAGATCCAGCTGCACTCCTCGGGGCCGTACCCCTCCCAATCCGCCAGGTATTGGAAACCCCGACCCCGGCGGCGCACCTTCAGCAGCCGCCGAACCGTCCACTGGGGATGCCCGTCGACCATCCGGGGAGGCGGAGGAGCCGGGGCAGAAGGCATGAGGGGACTCGAGGAGACAGGCTTGACCTTGGACACGTGGAACACAGGGTGTACCCGCATGGAAGCAGGGAGCTTAAGGCGTACCGCAGCTGGGTTCAGGACACGGTCGATCTCGAAGGGCCCAACGAAGCGCGGAGCCAGCTTCCTGGAGGGGACCTGGAGCGGAAGATCAGCGGTGGAGAGGTAGACACGTTGACCGGGCCGATACGCCGGAGCAGGAGTGCGGCGGCGGTTGGCCCCGCGGCAGGAGCGCTCGTTGGAGCGGAGCAGGGCCCTGCGGACCTCCCTCCAGACACGGCGACAGCGGCTGAGGTGGGCCTGGACGGAGGGGACGGAGGCCTCCGACTCCTGGAGAGAGAACAGCGGGGGCTGGTACCCGAGGGATGACTCGAACGGAGACCTGCCAGTGGCAGCGCTGGTCAGGGCATTGAGGGAGTATTCGACCCAGGGTAGGTCCTTGCTCCAGGAGGTGGGGTGGAGAGCCGACACACAGCGGAGAGCGGACTCCAGGCTCTGGTTGGCCCGGTCGGCCTGGCCGTTGGTCTGCGGGTGGTAGCCAGAGGAGAGGCTGATGGTGGCGCCTATCTCCTTGCAGAAGGCCCTCCAGACCTGGGAGGTGAATTGAGGCCCACGGTCCGAGACAATGTCTCCGGGGAGACCGTGGAGCCGGTAGACATGCTGGACGAGGAGCTCAGCTGTCTCCGCAGAGGACGGGAGCTTGGGGAGCGCCACCAGATGGACCGCCTTGGAGAACCGGTCCACCACGGTGAGGATGACCGTGTTGCCCCTGGAGGGGGGAAGACCGGTGATGAAGTCCAGGGCGATGTGGGACCAGGGACGGCTGGGGACCGGGAGAGGACGCAGGAGGCCAGCCGGAGGCTGGTGGGACGCCTTGCTGCGGGAGCAGACGGGACAGGCGACCACAAACTCCCGGACGTCGGACCTCATGGAGGGCCACCTGAACCGTTGGCTCAGGAAGGAGAGGGTGCGGTGAACCCCGGGATGGCACGCAAACCGGCTGGCATGGCCCCACTGGAGCACCCGGGACCGGGCCGAGTCAGGCACGAAGAGCCAGCGAGGAGGAACGTGGGCCGGACTGGGTTGGGCGCGTTGGGCCTGCCTCACCACTGCCTCGATGTTCATGGTGACCACCCCTATGACACGCGAGACCGGCAGGATGGTCTCAGGCTCCGCGGGGGGCGCCTCGGGCGCGTGGAGGCGGGACAGCGCGTCGGCCTTGGCGTTGCGGGAGCCGGGCCGGAAGGTGAGGGTAAAATCAAACCTCCCGAGGAACTGGGACCACCGCGCCTGGCGGGAGTTGAGGCGCTTGGCCGCCCGGATGAAGGTCAGGTTCTTGTGGTCTGACCAGACGAGGGTGGTGTGTTCGGCGCCCTCAAGCCAGTGGCGCCACTCCTCCAAGGCCCCCACCACCGCCAACAACTCCCTGTTCCCGATGTCGTAATTCACCTCAGCTGGGGTGAACCGGCGGGAGAGGAAGGCACAGGGGTGCAACTTCTGGTCCTCCACTGACCGCTGGGACAGAACAGCACCGATGCCTGTGTCTGATGCGTCCACCTCGACCACGAACTGCCTGGAGGGGTCAGGATGGAGAAGGACCGGGGCGGTGGTGAAGCACTCCTTGAGCGCGGAGAAGGCAGCGCTGGCAGCCGGTGTCCAGACGAACGGACGCAGGGATGAGGTGAGGTGGGTGAGGGGAGCTGCTACCCAGCTGTAGTCCCGTATGAAACGGCGGTAGAAGTTAGCGAAGCCAAGGAAGCTCTGAAGTTGCCTCCGGGTCGTGGGTTGAGGTCATTCGACCACGGTCTTGATCTTGCGGGGGTCGGGTCGCGTCAGGCCTCCCTCCACAATGAGCCCCAGGAACTCCACTGATGAGGAGTGAAAGGTGCACTTCTCCGCCTTAATATACAGGCGGTTCTCCCGGAGACGCTGGATGACCATGCGGACGTGTTGGACGTGCTCCTCAGTGCTCCTGGAGAATACCAGGATGTCGTCCAGGTAGAGGACCACAAAAACGTCCAGCATGTCCCTGAGCACGTCATTCATAAGCGCCTGGAAGATGGCGGGGGCGTTGGTGAGGCCGAAGGGCATGACGAGGTACTCGTAGTGTCCACGGGAGGTCTTGAAGGCGGTCTTCCATTCGTCCCCCTCACGGATACGCACCAGGTGATAAGCGTTCCTGAGGTCCAACTTGGTGAAGATGGTGGCACCGATGAGGGGTTCGAAGTTGGAGCTCATGAGGGGGAGTGGATATTTGTTCTTGACCGTGATGTTGTTGAGCAGCCTGTAGTCAATGCACGGCCTCAGATCTCCTCCCTTCTTCTTAACGAAGAAGAACCCCGCCGCCACCTGAGATCGAGATTGTCGGATGAGACCCTCGGCCAAGCACTCGGAGATGTAGGTGTCCATGGCTGCTTTCTCCGGGAGGGAGAGGTTGTAGAGACGACTGGCTGGGAGAGGGGCGCCAGGGTGGAGCTCGATGGCGCAGTCGTAGGGTCGATGAGGGGGGAGTGTGCGGGCGCGCTCCTTACTGAAGGCCTCTCCGAGGTCGTGGTACATCGAAGGGACCGTGGAGAGGTCCGGATGAGCGGGACGGGACCGGTCAACCCGAGTGGAGGTCTGAGCAGCTCGGAGGCAGCGGGCGTGGCAGGTGGTGCTCCAGCCGAGGATGTGCCCCGAGCTCCAGCAGACATGAGGGGTGTGGAGTTCCAGCCAGGGCCTCCCTAGGATGAATGGAGCGTCGGGAGAGTGGATGACGAAGGGGCGGACGTCCTCCACGTGGTTTCCCGAGACTGTGAGGGTGAGGGGCAGGGTCCGGTGCGTGATGGGGCCCATGGGATGGCCATCCAGGGCGAAAGCCGAGAGGGGCCTCTCCAGAGGGGAGAGAGGGAGCGCCGCTTTGTGGGCTAACTGGACGTCCACGAAGCTCTCGTCGGCACCGGAGTCGATGAGGGCAGGGACGGAGAGCGTGTGCCCCTGCCAGGCGAGGGTGACAGTGAACCTGGCGGCACGGGTCCGGGATTGGGGATGGATGAGCCGGCTTACTCGGTACCCCCTGGCGAGTGAGCCTACTCTTTTTGCCGCCCTGGGAGGTGCAGAGGGACAGGAGTCGACGGCGTGCGCTGGGCTAGCGCAGTATATGCACAGTCCGTTCTGTTTCCGGTGCTCACGCTCTGCAGGGGTCAGTCGGGTCCAACCCAGTTGCATGGGTTCCTCTCCAGCGGTGTTTGGGGGGGCAAGGGAGGCCGGGGCAGGCCGAGAGAGGCCGGTAGAGGGAGGTGGAGACGGTCTGGGTGCGCTGTGGTGTTGGTGCGCCCGTTCGCGCCTGCGTTCCCGGTGGCGCTCGTCAATGGCTATGGAGAGGGAGACGAGTTGGTTCAGGGTCGCTGGTCTGTCTCTTCCAGCCAGGCTGTCCTTCATGGCCTCCCCAAGGCCCCGTCGGAAAGCGCTGTACAGGGCAGACTCGTTCCAGGGGCAACGGGCAGCGAGGATGCGGAACTCCGTGGCGTAGTCCGCTACGGAACTGGGACCCTGGGTGAGGGCGGAGAGAGCAGCGTCCGCGTCCTGTCCGTGGACGTCGTGGTCAAACACGGTCCTGAATTCAGCCACGAAGGCAGTGTAGTCCTGCATGTAGGCAGCTGCGCCCTCGCGACCCGCCATGACCCAACGGCGAGCCCGTCCCGTGGTTAGGTTGGCGATGTAGGCTATCCGAGCCGACGCAGTGGAGTACATACTTGGCTGGAGGTCAAACACGTACTCACACTGCATGAGGAACTCCCGGCAGAGGGTGAACGTCCCGTCGTAGGGGGCCGGGGAGGCGAGATGGGGCTCCCGGTTTGGTGGAGCGGTGGGGTTCAGGAACGGAGCCAGGCGGGCACTGAGCGCGGTGACCTGGTCGGACAGGGTGCAGACCAGAGTAGCGAGGCCCCTCAGTCGCTCGTCCTGGGCTTGCTGTTGGGCGGATACCTGCTGCAATTGCACAGCTTGGGTCTGTGGGAGGGCTTGGAGTAGTCCGGGAGGTGCAGGTCTCTCCTCCATGTTGGCTGGGTCCAAACTGGCCAGATCTTACTGTGAGGGTTAGGTTAGGGACCCAGGCGCAACAGGAAAGGAGGAGGCAAGGGACGGTAAAGCCCGGAGGGGCGATTTAATGAGATAACACAAAGGGGGACGTGGTAGTCGTACAGCCGATGGTCAGGCAGGAGCGTGGTAGTCGTACAGGCGATGGTCAGGCAGGAGCGGGGTTGTCGTACAGGCGATGGTCAGGCAGGAGCGTGGTTGTCGTACAGGCGTGGGTCAGGCAGGAGCAGGGTTGTCGTACAGGCGTGGGTCAGGCAGGAGCGGGGTAATCGTACAGGTGTGGGTCAGGCAGGAACTGGAGAGACGAGGAGGAGAGGTAGGGTGAGTGATAGTAATCACCAACGGGGAACGGGAAAAAAACACTACAAAATACGGGTAAGGAGATTGTAGGCTAGGCTATACTTTACCACATGTGGGTTATGGTAAGATCTGGCGATGAGTGGAGTGTAGACCAGGTTCTTGTAGAGGTTGAAGGTGATTGCAGAACGAGGGACAGGTGTTGTGATGATAAATGGAAACCGGTGAGTAGAGCCGCGCCCGCGTCATCGTCGGAGACGAGCGCGCCGTTCTTGTCTTTGCGCACGGGCCGATGTGCTGGGCATGTCGGGATCCGACTCTTCGTCACCGGAGAGGGAGGAGACTGCCGAGTCCGCGGAGCTGGCCGGAGACGGGGAACGCCCGGCAGTGGGGGGAAACTCCGGAGAGTCAGAGCGTTGCATGCCCGGGCCGATGCGACGTGCGGTAGAGCGCGTAGGACGCCCCGAGCGCGCAGCGGGCCCAGAGGGGAGAGAGGGAGGCGGTTGTGGAGGCGAGGGCATGCGAGCCGTAACATACAGTGCAGTATACTGATAAACATAAGTCCTCTTAGAAAGCTAAAGAAGCTAAAGAAAAGAACAATGTACAAAACATCTTGTAAACGGTAGGTTCAGCCACGCGGCAGCGAGTGAACCCTGACTGACTGACTGACTGACTGACTGACTGACTGACATAAGCATTTTGCTGAGGCTGGTTTTCTTTTTGATAGATGCTATACTATAGATGCTATACTATAGATGCTATACTATAGATGCTATACTATAGATACTATACTATAGATGCTATACTATAGATGCTATACTATAGATGCTATACTATAGATACTATACTATAGATGCTATTCTATAGATGCTATACTATAGATGCTATACTATAGATGCTATACTATAGATGATATACTATAGATGCTATACTATAGATGCTATACTATAGATGCTATACTATAGATACTATACTATAGGCAAGGCAAGGCAAGGCAAGGCAAGGCAAGGCAAGGCAAGGCAAGGCAAGGCAAGGCAAGGCAAGGCAAGGCAAGGCAAGGCAAGGCAAGGCAAGTTTATTTATATAGCACATTTCAGCCACAGGGCAATTCAAGGTGCTTTACATGAGACATTAAAAGCATTAAAACAAAAAGCAAGACATTATAGACATTTAAAACAAAAGGCAGGACAAATTAAAAGCATTAAAACAAAAAGCAAGTCATTATAGACATTTAAACAAAAAGCAGGACAAATAGAATACAGGAATAAAAGGTACAGTGCAGTATACTGATAAACATAGCTCCTCTTAGAAAGCAGTGGCAAAAAGAAAAGTCTTCAGGCTTGTTTTAAAAGAACCAAGAGTTGCAGCAGACCTGCAGTTTTCTGGAAGTTTGTTCCAGATATGTGGAGCATAAAAACTGAATGCTGCTTCTCCATGTTTTGTTTTAACTCTGGGGACAGAAAGCAGACCTGTGCCGGACGACCTGAGGGGTCTGGATGGTTCATAGCATATGAGCAGATCAGAAATATATTTTGGCCCTAGACCATTCAGTGCTTTATAAACCAACAGCAGTATTTTAAAGTCAATTCTTTGACAGACAGGAAGCCAGTGTAAAGACCTTAGTACTGGTGTGATATGCTCCACTTTCTTAGTCTTAGTGAGGACTCGAGCAGCAGCGTTCTGAATCAGCTGCAGATGTCTGATCGATTTTTTAGAGAGACCTGTATACATGCCGTTACAGTAGTCGAGTCTACTGAAGATAAACGCATGGACAAGTTTTTCCAAATCCTTCTGGGACATAAATCCTTTGATCCTTGATATATTCTTCAGGTGATAGTAGGCTGACTTTGTAATTGACTTAATGTGGCTGTTGAAATTCAGGTCTGAGTCCATGACTACACCAAGATTTCTGGCTTCGTTTGTGGTTTTTAGCATTACTGATTGAAGTTGAGCACTGACTTTTAATCGTTCTTCTTTGGCTCCAAAGACAATTACTTCAGTTTTATTTTTGTTTAGTTGGAGAAAGTTCTGGCACATCCAATCATTGATTTGTTGAATGCACTTACTCAGCGCTTGTATGGGATTATAGTCTCCTGGTGATATAGTGATATAAATTTGTGTGTCATCTGCATAGCTATGGTATATATAGCATATAGATGCTATACTATAGATACTATACTATAGATGCTATACTATAGATGCTATACTATAGATGCTATACTATAGATACTATACTATAGATGCTATACTATAGATACTATACTATAGATGCTATACTATAGATGCTATACTATAGATGCTATACTATAGATGCTATACTAAAGATGCTATACTATAGATGCTATACTATAGATGCTATACTATAGATGCTATACTATAGATGATATACTATAGATGCTATACTATAGATGCTATACTATAGATGCTATACTATAGATGATATACTATAGATGCTATACTATAGATGCTATACTATAGATGCTATACTATAGATGATATACTATAGATGCTATACTATAGATGCTATACTATAGATGCTATACTATAGATGATATACTATAGATGCTATACTATAGATGATATACTATAGATGCTATACTATAGATGCTATACTGGGCCCCCAATGGTTGTTGATTCAATTTGTTTGCCCACTGAAGCCCCACCTCTCATTTTTAATTTATTATTATTATTATTATTATTATTATTATTATTATTATTATGAATTGCATTTATATAGCGCCCTTCATGATACCCAGAGCGCTTTACAGAGTCCAGTATTCATTCAGACACAGTCATACCGGTGGTGGTCAGATACATCTGTAGCCACAGCTGCCCTGGGGCAGACTGACAGAAGCGTGGCTGCCAATCAGCGCCTACGGCCCCTCCGACCACCACCAACATTCATTCATTCATTCATTCATTCATTCATTCATTCATTCATTCATTCATTCATACATTCATACATTTAATCCCTTTCCTCGAAATGAAGTATATGATTCCCTACATTCCATTCCCTCTAAATGTTCCACCGGTGAGTATAACTTGGAGGCTTTTTAACATTAAATTAGTAAGTAAGTAAGTAAGTAAACTTTATTTATATAGCGCCTTTCACAGCACGAATGCACAAAGCGCTGCACAATACAAATAACACATAAAAAGGAAGAAAGAGCGACATACAAAATGCAATCCAACATACAAAATACAACACAATACATTATCTGCCCCTTTTATCACTGAACATTTGACATTTATTTTTAACTTATCTATTTCCTTGGGTAGCGTCCCACTTGTCTGCAAATTAACTAGTGATTCCATTACATAAGGGAGGTGATCGGGATCTTTTAGATAATTATAGACCCATTTCTAGGTGACCCTGCCTTGCTAAAGTTTTGGAGACACTTGTCAATAATCAACTCAAACGTTTCCTCACCAATAACTCAGTTCTTATTCCCCACCAGTCCGGATTCAGGTCTAACCACAGTACAACTTCAGCCATCACCCTAGTTGTGACATAACTACTGCACTTGAGAAGAAAAAACATTGTGCTGCCCTCTTTGTTGATTTGTCAAAAGCATTTGACACTGTTGATCATCAACTACTGCAGCAGAAATTATGTATTTGTTGGAAATTATGTTATTGGTCTTGATAGTAATGCCTGTGACTGGTTTCATGACTATCTATCCCCCCAGGCACCAGTGTGTGAACTCGGGTAATGTCAGATCTGAATTTCTGTCTGTATCCAAGGGTGTGCCGCAAGGCTCTGTTTTAGGTCCAGTCCTTTTAAAAATTGTTATTAATGACATTGTCTCCACCCTGAATGATTGTCATGTCCATTTATATGCAGAAGATACAGTCTTGTACTGCATTGCTGATTCAATGATGTTTCTCAGCCCCCATTTGCAGGCTGATGTCAATATCATATCATATCATCATCATATCATTCGCTATAGCTCGAATGCACACAGGTCGGAGGGAGGTATTTTGCCACTTGCGACTTGCCACGTCCGACCACAAACGAACGCACCATTAAAATACTTTGCAACACACAAATGCGCCTCCCATTTGATCCATTGCATAGTAGTTGGAGTTATTGCTTGGCAACCCATTTGTTAGGGGAACTATTTTGCTCGGCGGAATTGAGGGAATGATGCTTCGTTTTGAATAAATGTTAATATTTTACATTGCTGTGTGTCTATTTTACAAGCCTAGCTCAGACAGACAGACAGACAGACAGACAGACAGACAGAGGTTGATCCAGGCCCAGCTCAGACAGACAGACAGACAGGTTGATCCAGGCCCAGCTCAGACAGACAGACAGACAGGCCCAGCTCAGACAGACAGACAGACAGACAGGCAGACAGACAGACAGACAGACAGGCCCAGCTCAGACAGACAGACAGACAGACAGGCCCAGCTCAGACAGACAGACAGACAGGTTGATCCAGGCCCAGCTCAGACAGACAGACAGACAGGCCCAGCTCAGACAGACAGACAGGCAGACAGACAGACAGACAGACAGACAGGCCCAGCTCAGACAGACAGACAGACAGACAGACAGACAGACAGACAGACAGACAGACAGACAGGCCCAGCTCAGACAGACATCGTCTGACTCTTCTTCCTCTTCTCTCCGTCTCCAGAGCGCTCCAGATTCCTCAGCGTCACTTCCTCCCTGCGACCGCTTCCTCCCGGCCGCCCGTCCTCTTCGTCCCTCGGCGGGGCGCCGTCTCCCCGCCCGCCCCCTCACCTCCCCCTCCCCCCGCCGACCCCCGCCTCGCCCCGCCCCCGGTACCCGACTTCCCCCCGCCCTCCCTCCAGACGACCCACAGACGTTCGGCTGAGCTCCGCCGCCGCTACCCCCCTCTCGCTCCGTCCCGCTCCCCCCTCCATCCCCGCTCGGAGGAGCAGCCCCTGGATTTATCCTCCTCTTCCTCCTCCTCCTCCTCTTCAGCCACGGTGGCGTCCACTGCTCAGCTCCTGGAGGCCCATCTCCATATCAGCCAGCGCCCGCGCGACCCCCACGACCCCCGCGATCCCCAGGCCCTCCGACCCTACGTCCACAGCCACGCCCTCCTGCAGCCCTACCCCCACGCTGCCCCGAGGAGCCTGGAGCCTGGGTGTGGCCTGTAGGTATGGACCAATCAGCATCCAGATCCCCCACGTCACATGATGGGCGTCTCTCAACATGCTGTCTACTGTACAAAGACTAGTGTACTTGAAAATTGTTGTAAATTCACCCCCTTGTGCCTTTTCAGTCAGTGTGCTGGTGTAGTTTTTACATTTAAGTTTTGTCGATTATTCTTTTGAACTTGTCGAACCATTTTAGAGTACATTACATTGAAGGAATGTATAATGTTATCGGACGCGCTAAATTAAGGATGGGCTGTTAAATATAGTAAAGCACTCGGCAAATCAGTCGAATGATTTGCATGTGTATGAAAATGTTAGATATTTATTTAAATAAATTCACTCTGATTCGTCAGGAGCTGTATTATTATTATTATTATTATTATTATTATTATTATTATTATTATTATTATTATTGATTATTGACCAACTTGCTGCTCTTGAACCATGGCGGTGGGGCAGTGTTTTTTGCAGCGAGTGAGTTTGTTGAGACAAGTCCAGGTATGAAATACCTCGGCAGACCAGCAGAAATGAATGAATACTTTCTGGTGTGTAACTCTAACCGTGTGGAGCGTTCCAGGGCCCCGTGTCTGTGCGTCATTCAGCGACCCCGGCTGACCCCGGGAGAGGGACGATCGCTCTCTCTCCTTCTCTCCATCCCTCCATCTCAGTTTCTTCTCTTCCCCCCCGGCTCCGTACACATCCTCTCTCTCCTCCTCCCACAGTTTAGATGATGTTTTATTTATAAAGCTCTCCTTGGTGTTGTCCCATCCTATCTAGGAAACTACCTAATTAGGAATCAAGGACACTACATCTTACGATCATCTGACTTCTTTACACTGACTGTCCCTCGAGTGTTCACAGAACTGGGGAAAAGGCATTTCGCTCTGCTGCTCCCTCTGCATGGAATTCATTGCAAGCTGACTTAAAATTGCCTGAACTGATCCAGTTTGACAGCTTTGTTGACATTCTCAAGGATAAGGAACTTGAAGGCATTGGGGTTTGTCACTGCTTTTAAATCAGTTGTTATACTTCTAACTTGAGCTTATTTTATGTATTGTATGTATGCTATTTGTATTGTAACCTTTTGTATTGTAATTTGCTGCCTCTTGGCCAGGTCGCTTTTGAAAAAAGAGATTCTTTATCTCAATAAGCTTACCTGGTTAAATAAAGGTCTAATAAAAATAATAAAAATGATAAAAATAAAATGTATTGGAGAGATAGCGCGCTCAGAGCTCGTCTTACAGCGCAGTCACCCGGCCGGGAGAGATCAGGCGCATTGAGCCGCCCTGCAGTACACGGGCTCTGTTACCGATAACAGGTCACGTGCCCCCGATGCACAAGACTCGGTTTCAAGACGGCGAAAGAAAACGTGCAGACAAAAGTGTTGCTGTTTTGTTAATTATACAACTTTATTGTGTATACCTTTTAGTAGACTTGTCAGGTGATCAGATATCAGGTGATATCAGGGCTAACACTACAGGACAGGAAGTACTCGGTGACAAAAGAGAAGGGTTTGGAAAAGTCAACACAGGGGTGGAGTCAGCCCGGGCGCCCTTGGTTTGAACTTTACCCCAACTATCCCCCTCTATCTCTCTTTCCTTTAAAAAGATGTTCTGCAGGGGGGTATGGCAAGCAGAATGGCCAAGGCGTCCGTTCAGTTTAACACTGGGTGAGAAGTACCCACGATGCACCTGGGGTGACCACTTTGTGTTGACACAGGAAGTAGAAGGCCAGCGTTAAGAACCTGTGACCCTCTATTCGACATTTGAAGGACCCCCACCCCCCCCCCTCCCGCCCAACAAGAATATTAATATTGTCATAATGTTCTAGAATCATCTAAAAAGGAGAATATATTAGGCTAGAAATACACTGATATCCTCTAGGGGTGGGGTCGGGGAGTGAAGAACATTCAAGATGAATGTATAGTTCAATATACTACTTCTTTCTTTCTTTCCTTCTTTCTTTCTTTCTTTCTTTCTTTCTTTCTTTCTTTCTTTCTTTCTTTCTTTCTTTCTTTCTTTCTTTCTTTCTTTCTTTCTTTCTTTCATCCATCCATCCATCCATCCATCTTCCTTTCATCCATCCATCCATCCATCTTTCTTTCTTTCTTTCTTTCTTTCTTTCTTTCTTTCTTTCTTTCTTTCTTTCTTTCTTTCTTTCTTTCCTTCCTTCCTTATATTCAAAGAAATATTCAGCATGACACTCTTTTTCAGGCTGCAAACTCATATAAATATATTTTCCCGGACGTCACTGCACTGCCCGCGACCTGCTCTGACCCGAGGGGGCGGAGTCTCACCCCCACGCCACTATCTACGCCACGGGCCCCACAACTCAGCCCCTGATTGGGCTAGAGACACATGGTCTTCACCGGTGCGGGCGGGTAGGTGGTCCGGAGAGGGGTACACTGTCCTCGACCAGCTCTGACCTGAGGGGGCGGAGTCTCACCACCATGCCACTGTCCACGCCACAGACCCCACAACTCAGCCCCTGAGTGGGCTAGAGACGCACGGTCTTCGCCGGTGGGTGCATGGAGATTGCCTGGTCCAGAGTAGTTTTAGCAGTAGCTGTGACATACAGCTGCAACAGCTAGCCCACCTCACATTTTCTCCAGGAAATGTACTTTCTAGTTATTATTATTATTATCATCCTGCTCATGTTCTCTTCTCTCCTGAAGTGGACCTTCTAATCGTGTGTGTGTGTGTGTGTGCGCGCACACGCGCGTGATTTTCTCCCACAGGTATCTGAAGTGGACCCTCTAGCACCTGGTTGCTCTGCTATGGACGGTTCTACGTCTCAGACTGTCCTATCCAGGGTTCTACTGTTCTCTACAGGGCTGTAGACTGTTCTCCAGAGTTCTACTGTTCTCTACAGGGCTGTAGACTGTTCTCCAGGGTTGTAGACTGTCCTCTCCAGGGTTCTAAACTCTTGAGCTATTTGATTAATACACGTCAGATTTTCTGTTGCAATATGTGTGAGATTCACCCCTTTTCTCTTCACCAAATGCCAATAGAATTCAAAATATATTTATGTATATGCACTGTGATGCATCCTATATAGTTTCTGGTTGATTGGGGACAGTTTGTGTGGACATCAGACAAGAAAACATGCATAAACCTTTTTCTTTTACATAGGCGAAAATTGTAAATTGGTATACTTGTCACATACCTTCCATCTGCATTTTTTATTACTTTCCACCACTGGGATTTTGGGGGACTAACTGATATGTTATAAAGAACATATGTATGACACTACAACAGTTGAAATAATTTCTGTTGCAATTTGTTCAAGGTTATGTCATAAAATGCCTGGACTACAGGGGCAGGGGAGCATCACTACTGATCCATAACCAGGACTGGGATGTCCTCAGTGGAGGTCCCAAGTCAGTCTTCTAGTCATTCAGCCAGCCTGTCAGTAGATGTGCTCTACTTGTATTGATTTGTTCATACACTAGTATTCCAGCACGGGTTATGTTCTTGAATGCTTCTGGTGACTAGCAGTTCTCTTAGCAACCTAATCTAATCCCTATCACCATTTTCAGATCCACATAGGGGAAACATATGGCTGAGAGATGTGTGGAGGAAAATCAACAGCACCCCACACACACACACACACTTGCATAACCAACCAAGCAAGTTCTACCTTTCTATACCACAAATATAAGTTTGAGAACCTAGGATACATACAGCCCGCCTAAGGGGGTTCTAATGTACTGACCTCCCGGCACAGGCCTGACCCTGCTGGCAAGCTGCCTTGGTCCTAGCCAAGGAACAAGCCTTTCAGCTTCTGCTCACCTGTATGCAGCTTATACCATGCTGACTGGCCTGGACTAGTCACCACATCCACAGTCTAGCCAAGTTAGAGATACCCTTGTGCATTTGACAAAACAAGTGTCATACAATTAAGGTTATCATGTGTGCAGCATGTGTGCTGTAAGTGTAACGACAAGATACAGATCATTTTCTCCAGGTTTTATTGAATAGCTTGTAGACCACACTGAAACACTGGGCTGACAGTTCAGTTGTACAAGGCGGACCTGGGAGACCATTCAGGACACCTTGTTTGGGTCGAGGCTCTGCTTAGTCTGCTGGCCCAGGTGAACCATCAAACTGGATGTACTGACGCTGAGAATGGAGACACACGACACAGCTGGCCAACACTTCCTGCACTCTAAGAGGTTAGAGTTAGGGCTAGACTGAATGTAGGTTGGCATAAAATAATACATATTTATTTTTAAATGGATGGAAAGATGCTGCCCATGCCTAGATCTTTATGTCTATTCAGCATGTCTGTTCTCACCCACTGAGGTCCCATCACCTAACGTGAAGCCTCAGATACAATAATAAAACAGGGGCAGACAATGAAAGATAGAGATGGACAGACAGACATGTAGACAGATAGGTTAAAAAATTAGATTAGAACTCTTAGTGTTGTGATCAGACGGTACAACCAAAATGTCACCTCAGTGTAGTGATGCAGACAGAGTTATGAACACCTGCTCCTTGCTTAGAAGGAGGTTATCATCCTCCTGTCACCTCTCTTCCACTCTTGTCCATGTTGGTCTCCTCCTGTCACCTCTCTTCCACTGTGGTGTCCATTTTCATCTCCTGTCCACAAATTAACAAAACATAAACATAAGCTATAACTATATATACACCTAGCTAGCCACGTTGTGACGGCTAGGATCATGGATGTATTCACTAACTAGCTATTTATCTAACGGGGCATCTCAGCATCTTCGTCTACGTTCTTAAATGTGAGCATTTAGGCGCTGTCAATGTTATAACTAATTGAAAATACGTTAAAATAACTGCTTATTGTTATGTTACTTGTGTCAATCTCCCTTACCTCGAAAGACGTCCAATATGTTCGCTTGATCGTCCGCAGCTGACACTTATTAATGACAAATTAGCTTTGCGTCTCACACCCCTTCTCCTAAGAGAAAGAAGATCCGCCAAATAAAAAGTGATTGACAACCGTTTCAGGCGAAATGAGTTTTTGATTGACAAGACGATTGTCAGCCTCTGATTTGCCAAAGTAGAAATTGATTGACAGTTGACCCGCCCCCTCGAAGTCTCCGGGCCTGCAGAGTCTGAACAGTGAAACGCGTCATTGTTCCCGGCTTTCACCGATTGGTTAAGAGCATTGAAAAGACTAGCAGTCACGACCAAAAGTGTATATAAATTGTGTTCGTAATGTGTGTCTCTCTCTACCTTGGAAACTTTTCACAGTTGAACATTGTTTGTCACGCCTGTAAAGATTCCCCATTGCAAAGATTTCTTTATCCATCTGAAGAAAACAAGAGACAAGCTCTTTATTCTTTTTGAGTAAACAAACGTTTCCATCACAACCTACTCACTAGCCTTTCACTGTAGGCTACGACAATCCTCAATTCGGTAAGTTGTATGTTATTTTTTATTTTTGAAAGAGTAGAGCGAAGCCGTTTGGGGCTTCGGTTTAGGAAGTGAACTTCGAATGTCCAAGGGAGGGTTAGACGACTGTTTTTTAATTTGAGTCCAGGGGAGGGTCATATAGCTACACATTTGAATCGAAAACAGAATAGTTTATTCATCTTTTCGGAATTCAGCAAGCTGTTTTGTATGACCATGTTGAGAAGGAAGCGCGTGAAGCGAACATACCGACATGCGGTCTGTTTTCAGGTCATTTCTCTGTTGCTGGTCGTTGCTGCGTGCGTTCACTTCTTTTATTCGCTGGTGACATTAAGTGGAGAGCATGGCCGTATAACGTAATTCATTAGCAAATCTAGAGGCCACCACCTGTGCTGACTCAAAAAAAATTGCTGATGTGACCGGTTTGGTCTTGTACGCATGTGTTTCTGCATTGTGTATGTTGGCTTTTGGCGTTCTTCTTCTGTTGCTCTGCGTTGTGTAATTCTTTGTAAGCCTTGATAAGAGTTGCAGCACCATCTAATTATGAACCACGATGTTGATAGCCTTCTTTGTTGTGATAGTATTGATAAAATCACCCCAACACGGGATTGGAAGCGGCGACAGATGATAGATTTATTGTACAAAGATACAATCACATGGAACACTGGGATGTTTCCCTAGTCTCTCTCTCTCCCTGCTTCTCTGGGATGTTTCCTAGTCTCTCTCTCTCTCTTCTCTGGGATGTTTCCCTCGTCTCTCTCTCTCCCTGCTTCTCTGGGATGTTTCCTAGTCTCTCTCTCTTCTCTGGGATGTTTCCCTCGTCTCTCTCTCTCCCTGCTTCTCTGCTGGCTGCGGCTGTGGCGTGAAGTCAAGGTCTAGACTTCCCTTCCCGCATGGTGTTATCAGCGGGCCTGCCTGCTGGGAGCAGCGAATCTGTCCGTCCGAGTTGCCTACCGTTTCCAAATCAAGGTCTCAAGGTTTGCTTGAGACGTTAAATAGTGCTCTCTCGGCCCAGCCCCCACGCCTAAGCCTACCCGTTTAGGTGAAGCTAGATTGGTGGAGGAGTGACCATACAGATGTGTCGCCTGTCACCCTAACATGATATCTTAATCACAATTGGTTGTCAGTCTAGGTTGTGTCTGTTTATAGTGTCCCATAGAGATGTGTCATTAATACACCAGAGGAGAGGCCCCCCCTGTGGCCTAAGTGTGACCTCTTGACACCCACTACCCTGATCGGCCACAGCAGCATCAGCTGTCTCCTTCTATCCCTTCCACTGCACATTCCAGACTGTTTACATGAGCACAAAAACACACAAACAAGCATTACATTGACTTTAGGCTATGGACTTTAACCTATATTCTTCAATGTATTAAATAGCTGGACCACTTCTTGCTGCTGAAGGCTGATTTATTCTGGATAGAATAAACACACATAGTTATACATTTGCACTGAGGCTGGTCAGGTATCAGATGGACCCCCAACAACTGAGGTTTACATGTTGCTATACAATTACTGTAATAAAGTCAAGGATGATACACTCTCAAAGTTATTTACTCTTTATTGCATTCTGCACTTCAGACTCCATTACTACGCATTCTGGTGGTTATCTCCTTGCTGAACGTTATTTCCGGTCCCCTTCTACATTTAGCCCCTCTCCTTATATCACCTGACTGCCTGACTGAATATAACATACAACATGAATCAGAACATTACAACATTCCTCCCCCCATAGTCTACAAAAATCCTTCTTTTATGTGCTGAACAAATTCACTTAAACCTAGTCTGATTCTACGAGGGGATTATTCTGCCCTTGCTACCACTTAGTCCTTGAGATACGTGGGTGCCTGTCTAACTCTCACTGGGTAACAATTTCCCAAAACCCCAATGTCTGGAGGCCCCGGTGCCACTGCATCTGGTGCTGGATTCTCTAGTTCTGCTGGCGGCACCAGTATGCCTGGATCCTCTGCTTCTTGTGGCGGTGCCCATACTACCTTGTGTGCCTGATTTTCTAGTTCTTGCTCTGCTGTGTCCACAGGAACACTCTCCTCTTAGAGACGGGTCAGCCAGGTTGTGATCATAACATGGCCGTATCTGATCCTGATGTCGTCTCACCAGTTTCCCATCCAGTGTTTTCACTCTCCAAGAGACTGGACCGGTCCTCTCTATAAGTTGACGGAATCCACTTCTGGCCTGAGTATCCCCTCACATAGACTGAATCAGACACTTGTAAATAGCGAGGGACGCACCTGATCTAGCCGAGTCCTGATCCTGCGGTTCATGAGCAGCTCAGCTGGCGTGGCTCCCGTGGTGGTCTGGGGGGTTGATCTGTACTTGAACAGGAACCTGGATAGCTTTGTCTCCAGACTACCTTCCCCCATCTTCTTGAGTCCCTCCTTGACCACCCGCACCGCCCGCTCTGCACAGCCATTTCAGGACGGGTGGTATGGTGCTGTTGTGACATGCTGTATGCCATTCTTTTGTAGGAAGTTCTTGAACTCTGCACTGACCAGACTAGGCCCATTATCACTGACAATCACTGCAGGGGTGGCAAAAATGCTTCTCAGTCTCTCGATAGTCATGGATGAAGTAATAGACGACATTGGGTGAGCCTCGATCCATTTTCAATAGGCATCTACGACGATGAGGAGCATCTTCCCCAATACAGGCCCACAGAAGTCCAGAGGCAGCCTCATCCATGGTTGGTCTGGCCACTCCCACGGGTGTAGCGGTGCTGTTGCAGGGGTGGCTTGGTAGGACTGACATGCATGACATTCCCACACAGCGGACTCTAAATCCGCGTCCATGTTTGTCCACCATACGTAGCTGCGGGCCAAAGACTTCATTGGTGAGACTCCCGGACCCCCGGATGAGCTTCATGAAGCTCCTCAATCATGATTCGTCTTCCTTGAGGTGGGATTATCACTCTACTTCCCCACAATATGCACCCCTCCTCCACGCTCACTTCCTTTTTTCTTCTTATGTATGGCTGCATTTCTGGGTTGTTGCAGTACTCTGAGGGCCAGGAGTCCTGCAGCAGCGCCTGATGTACTCTGGACAGAATGGGGTCTCGCCGGGTCCCCTCCCATATCTGCGTTACCTGTAGTGGTGTGCCATTCATGTGCTCCATGAGCATTACCACCTCTTCTTCCCGTGGTGTGGCAGCGGACGTGATCGGCAGGGGGAGCCTGCTCAGTGCATCCGCGTTCCCGTGTTTTGAGCCCTCCTTATACTCCAAGGTGTTCTCATAAGCTGCCAAAATCAGTGCCCATCTTTGCCTCCTGGCTGCGGCGAGGTGTGGGATGCCTTTACTCTCCCAGGAGGTCCAGCAGCGGTTTGTGGTCTGTCACAATGGTGCAGTGTTTCCCAAACAGATACTGGTGGAATTTCTTAAAGGAGTAGTAAAGGGAAAAATCATGTTTAGCCCTGTTTTAAGGTTACTTATGATCATATACAATGGTTCAGATCAAAAAGTTGACAAAACTAGCACTTTTGAGAAAGTGTGATAATTGCTCTACCACCGTTCTGGTCATACAATGGATGTGGGTGAGCACTGGAAAATCATTCAAAAAATATGTTAAACTCTTGTATATGATCATTAGTAACCTTAAAACAGGGCTAAACATGATTTTTTACCTTTACTACTCCTTTAAAGTTACCCAATGTAGTTTTTGACCATTAGTATGCGCTCTAGAGCAAATTTGAAGTGGTCCCCGAAAATCGCATACTACGTCATTGCGTCAATACGTGGAGCACATAATAGTGACGTTTCACACATCTTTGTTGTTTTCAAAACATTAGCTAAATATCATTTTCCGAAGAAATTACAAGGTAGGAAAGACATTCAAGTGATTCATCATATGTTTATTAGACTACAAGGAAGTAGTACAGTAGGACCCCACTTATCCGAACCCAACGGGACCGAAGGTCGTTCGTATCTCTGAAATGTCCGGATGACTGAAACGTATGTTAAAATGCACCAAATTCAAAAAGTGGTATACTTGTTTCATATAGACTCATAATACACTGATAAATACCCTTAATTACTTGTGAAAATGCATCCAAATTGCAATCAAATAGCCAACTAAACTCATATAGCCTAGCCTATAATAAAATAAACGAATTTCCACTTGAGTGCGTGCTTTGATCAAATACAGTACTTCGTACGACTCGTTTGCGTTTTGTGCTCGACATTTTCCCGCTTTAGAGTAACAAAGAAATTAAACATGACAATAGGCTACAGCCTACAGGCAACATGTAGGTCTACATACAGTTCAGTTTTTATTCACAGTAGGATACAGTACATGTTTACTATGACAGATTTAAGTACAGTACTGTAATGAAAATCCCACCAGCAACCAGATAGCAGGCTAAAACAACAAAAAAAGTTTTTTAAGCCTGTCCGGTAGACAGGGAGGTTGGGATCTCTGAAGTTGGGATTAGTGGGGTCCTACTGTAGTTAAGCATGAAGCCCAAGAAGTACTTCAACTGTGTCTGGTCAGTTGGCTGTGGAGCGCTTGCAATGGCCTGTACCTTGTGTTGACTTCCATTGTCTTTTATCATTGTCCTTATTAAGCTCTGCGTTGTGTTTTGATTACAATAAAAGACGGCCCCCAATCTCACACAATACCACACAGTCCAGTGTCTCCTTGTTCTGATGTATTCCAAATTAATCTCTCCAACACAGGATTTGAGCGACATCAAAAGCTGTTTATTCCAGAAGGGTTAACATACAAAAGACGATGGCATAAAGTCTAATGTAAACTTGACCTCTCTGTATGCTGTCTGAACTCAAATTAAAGCATTGGTCTCGTTGCAACGTTCTTATGGTTCGGGTGTCCCCCCCCTCGTCTCTTCTCCGATAAGACTGTCTTTCTCGTCTCTTCTGTGGCCTTGTTTGGTCAAGATAAGCTACGCCGCCTTGGCGCTAACCACAACAATTGCTGTTTAGCACAGAATGTACCAGCCCTAACACCGTGTCCTAACTGCTTGCGACGCGAGCAACAGAACGCGACATCGCATGCTTGCTGTCCTAACTGAAACCGTTAAATTTCCTGTTCTGTTACGTCATTTGTCTGTATTCCCAACTGAAGACAGACGCCTGTCAACGCGAGCGACAGGAGGAAAATAGGAACAGGGCGAGCGTCAAAAGGGCAGTTAAAACTTCGCACTGCGTCGCTCGCGTCCAGTTAGGACATGACATAATAGAAAACAAAGCAATGGAACGCATTTTGTCGCTGACGCTCGCTCGCGTCGCTTGTAGTTAGGACACTGTAAGAATGTCATCTTTATCTCATAAGTCTATGGAAGAGGGACACCGTTTTCTTACAGAACACATCAGCTACAGCCATACTCAGAGGTCGATCATAATAATTTAGAAATAGCTAACAGGATCAGATTAAATCAATATTTCTTTGAAAATCAGACAGATTCAGCACTTATCTGCTACGGAATGAATTCCTTTTTCGTTGATCCTGTATCCCAGGTACACCACCTCTGGTGCCATGAAGACACATTTCTCTCTCCTATGCCTGGGGCTGATGACACCCCATAGGATAGCCTGGTGTACTGGTATAAACCGCGGTGGGTGTTAATTGTTGTGAACTTCTTAGATTCCTCATCCCGTGGGAGTTGCTGGTATGCCTGAGACATGTCTAGTTTGGTGAATTTCTGGCCCCCCCCAGTACTGCCAACAAGTCCTCAGTTTTTGGAATTGGGTAGTTATCTATCTTAGACACTGGATTCACGGTAACTTTATAGTCCCCACATATTCTAGTTTTGTCTGGTTTAAGTATAGGAACTATGGGAGCGGCCCACTCGGAAACTCACAGGCTCTATGATGCCTTCCTTCTCTAATCTAACCAACTCTGTCTCAACTTTGTCCTTGAGGGCATATGGCAGAGGCCTGGCTTTGAAATACCTTGGCTTGGCCTCGGGGTCAACAGAGATCTTTGCTGTAGCTCCCACTAAACTGCCCAGCTCACCTTAAACACCTCTCCGTGTTGTGAGAGTAGCTCACTCAACTCCTGCTGCTGACCTGTATGTAGTCTGAAAATGGCCCTCCAGTCTAGCCTAATGGCCTCTAGCCAATTTATCCCCAATAGATTTGGCCCCTCCCCTCTTACCACTATCAATGGCAACTGTCTGGTCTGCCCCTTGTAACTGACTTGTGTGTACATCTTGCCTAGCACCCCTACACTATCTCTGGTGTACATATACAGCTTTGTTCTTGTATGGTGGAGTTTCCCCCCTCCCATCTTCCTGTATGTTTTCTCATTCACTATAGTCAGGCTTGCCCCAGTGTCTACTTCAAACTCAATGTTGCATCCATTCACTGCCATCTGCTCTCTGTATGGCTCTACTCTTTTTTCATCATCGATATTGTACATCATGTGGGCATACTCCTCTTCCTCTTCTTCCAGTCTGTGGCGCGCTATGGCTTCTACCATACGGACTTGTGGTCACGATTGATCAGATAGCTGGTTGGCTTGGTTCCACGATTGAAAATCTTCAATCAGTATCCCTGCACACCGCACTGATCACTATACATATACACACTGTACATAAAAACTTTAAAGTTACCATTTAAATACATTTGTAAATATTACACTTACTTATTCATTCAATTCAACCATAACATTTCTGTGACCTTTTGGGATGTTTGCTTTGGCATTGTAAATGTATGTTTCCCATGCCAATAAAGCCCTTTGAATTGAAGTAAAATATAGAAGACATACAGATAGTTATCCATTCATAGTTGGATGGATGGATGGATGGATGGATGGATAGATGGATAGGGATTTGTGTTAGTGAAAATGTGCTTTACTGAGACGGGAAGCACAGGGTGTAATCTTACCAGTCTCAATATGCTCTCCTGTGAAATGTATCGCAATCCCAATATTTGTACATGTTTGGCATGGCTTGGACTTGAGCATTCCCCTGGCACTTGTTTTCACTGCTCCCACGGAGGACTATGTGCAAGTCATGCCAGATGCCTACAAATAGATGGACTCCACTTTGCGTGTGTAAACTGTAGAATAATTAGGCATTACAATCAGGTGAAGAAATATGAACACATGCTCATTTCTCAGATTTCCAGAATCTATTTGGCTGCGCTCACGCTATATTGTTAGAAGTAGGCCTAGGCTATATTGTTAGAAGTAGGCCTAGGCTATATTGATAGAAGTAGGCCTAGGCTATATTGATAGAAGTAGGCCTAGGCTATATTGATAGAAGTAGGCCTAGGCTATATTGATAGAAGTAGGCCTAGGGTATATTGATAGAAGTAGGCCTAATCTATATTGATAGAAGTAGGCCTAATCTATATTGTTAGAAGTAGGCTGGGACTGACTGCCCCCCTGATCAAAAAGTCAAACTGCGCATATGAACATCATGTCACTAGAGAGACAGAAACAGCAGGATCCAGCGATGGTAAGGGACTGTGATAGAACTAACAGAAGGAAGTTCATAGAGAAGCAACTAGAAATGAATCCAGAGGCCTATAAACAATGAGAAGCAAATAAAAAGGCTATGTTAAGGGAAAGACTTCATGAACAATAAAACAGGACAACAATAGGCAGGCTTTCTAGAGATCGTGTCATCTTTGATGATCTTTGCATGTGTAAACTGTAGAATAATTAGGCATTACAATCAGGTGAAGAAATATGAACACATGCTCATTTCTCAGTTTTCCAGAATCTATTTGGCTGCGCTCACTCAAAATAAACCATCTCTCCAGTCTTGAAAGTTTCCCTCCCCCCTTCCTCCCTCCATACAGTCAGTCCCTACATCTCACCCACTTTTTCTCCCTCCCTCTCTTCCTTCATCCTTCCTTCCTCCTGTCTCTCCCTCCCTCACCTGTTTGTTCTTATGAAACCACCCCCTCTCTCCCCCAGGTATGTGAACTGTGCCCGTACTGAGGAAGAGCAGAACCTGGTAGCGTTTCAGTACCGTGGAGGGATCCTGTTTCGCTGCTGTCGGCTGCTGGCTGTCGGGGAGGAGCTGCTGGTCTGGTACGGACAGGAGTACAGATACAAGAGCATCTCCTTCAACTACGTCTGGGAAGAAAAGAGCACCGCTAGAGGTATCTGTCCTCAACTCTTCTTCCCTCTGTCTTCTCCATCTCTCCCTCATCCACCTCTTTCCTTAAAGCTGAAAGAACAAGAGGTCTGCTGGTCATAATAATAACCGCTGTCCAAGTAGCTCTCCTCTACCGTCCTTCCTCTCCTCTGTCTTTTTCCCATGGCGCCAGCCAGCAGGCAAGACATGGGCATACAGCGTGAAATTCAGGACACTCATGGATGCAACGATACAGAGGGCACTATGTCATGAACTGCAATGGTGCCTGTGCAAATCGCTTTTGTGAGGCACGCAAATTGCCAATATTAGGCAGGCACACTTGCTCAGAACAAAATGGAATGCTGTTAGTTGCCATGGAACATGGTAGCTTGACTTATCTTTAGGAGTGCTAGCTTACTCTAGCTATCTAAGGTAGCTATTGCCGTGGGCTTCAATGTATTCATGCTTGTTTTCTCTCCTTTCTCCTCTTTTCTTTATCTCACTCCTCTCTCTCCTTCACTCGAGTTCAGCCAGAGGAACCTCTTACATATCTTTCTCTCTCCTGTCCTCAATCTGAAGTTGTGGTGTTGTCGTGTTTCGCCCCCCACTAGTTACATACGTATAAACACTCTATACAGTATTTGCACTTGTAATACAGGTGTGAGAATCCTTTTTAATGTTTGTCTCTTTCTCTTTCACTCTCCCAGGAGTGATGTCAGACTTGTCCCAGACTCGGGTGTTCTCCTGCTCTGTGTGCCCATTCACCTACACCTCCCAGATCTACCTCAACAAGCACCTCAAGAGGAGCCATGACAACCTCTACGTCTCTCTCTTTCGTCTCTCGAGCAGACAGATCAGACCAGAGATTCTCTCCTCCTCCTCCTCTCAATCACTCCCTATCACCACCTCCAACACCCCCCTCACCCCAGCTCCCGCCCAGAGACAGAGAGACACAGACAAGCCAAGACCGTACCACTGTGAACAGTGTGGGAAGAACTTCACTACGTCAGAACATTTAAAGAAACACCAGCGTGTTCATACAGGAGAGAAGCCATACCACTGTGACCAGTGTGGAAAGAACTTCACTAGGTCAGAAAATTTAAAAACACACCAGCGTGTTCATACAGGAGAGAAGCCATACCACTGTGACCAGTGTGGAAAGAACTTCACTCAGTCAGGAAACTTAAAGACACACCAGCGTGTTCATACAGGAGAGAAGCCATACCACTGTGACCAGTGTGGAAAGAACTTCACTACATCAGAAAATTTAAAGAGACACCAGCGTGTTCATAGAGGAGAGAAGCCATACCACTGTGACCAGTGTAGAAAGAACTTCACTACATCTGAAAACTTAAAGATACACCAGCGTGTTCATACAGGAGAGAAGCCATACCACTGTGACCAGTGTGGGAAGAACTTCACTACGTCAGAACATTTAAAGAAACACCAGCGTGTTCATACAGGAGAGAAGCCATACCACTGTGACCAGTGTGGCAAGAACTTCACTACATCAGAAAATTTAAAGACACACCAGCGTGTTCATACAGGAGAGAAGCCATACCACTGTGTCCAGTGTGGAAAGAACTTCACTATGTCAGAACATTTAAAGATACACCAGCGTGTTCATACAGGAGAGAAGCCATACCACTGTGACCAGTGTGGAAAGAACTTCACTACGTCAGGAGATTTAAAGACACATCAGCGTGTTCATACAGGAGAGAAGCCATACCACTGTGACCAGTGTGGAAAGAACTTCACTAGGTCAGGAGAGTTAAAGACACACCAGCGTGTTCATACAGGAGAGAAGCCATACCACTGTGACCAGTGTAGAAAGAACTTCACTACATCAGGAAACTTAAAGATACACCAGCGTTTTCATTCAGGAGAGAAGCCATACTACTGTGACCAGTGTGGAAAGAACTTCACTACGTCAGGATATTTAAAGACACACCAGCGTTTTCATACAGGGGAGAAGCCATACCACTGTGACCAGTGTGGAAAGAACTTCACTACGTCAGGATATTTAAAGACACACCAGCGTTTTCATACAGGGGAGAAGCCGTAATAATAATTAATATCTATCAGGGTATGTGAATGTTTTTATGAATATGCCAACTGTCTGTCCCGCATGGTGTCGTTCTAAAACATCACCATCAAGAGATGAATAAGCCTACTATTTTAAACCGCACCACAGATATGAGCAAACATGATTTAAGGTACCTATTAGGCCAGTAAAAGGAGATGTTTGCTTTTGCAAAAGAACCCCTCAAATATGTTATACAGTTTAATCTGGAATAATATTCTGAAATCAGATCTGTAATCATTCTACAAGCAATTGGTTTATTCAGGTGTGAGCCAATGATCAAAATAGGAATTGGATATGGAGTTTGGATTACTGGAGAAAATGAAAAGAGGAACTTGAGGAAGATCCTTGGTGAACTGAATAATACGGCAGGCCTTATCCTATAGGCCTATGGAATGCTGCGCTCAAGGATGACGTTGGGTGAATGGATGGACTTAATTTCGTCCTCTTAGTCAAAGTCGATTGCTTTAAAAACATGAAAGAATAAAACAAAAAATACTGCAACACAAAGTAGATGAAATGGTGATTGCAAAGGGACTGTTTAAATGAATTCCAATATACCTGGTTGAGTTCATGGCTTACAACTGTATCTCTTTGGAAGATTGGATCTAGATTGGAATAAGTAGCCTCACTTTTTGGATTTGAGATTATTTTAAAAGCAGTGGATGCGCACCAGACATGGAACACAAACTGGGATGGAAATGTATTTGTTGTGACTGTTGGCGTTGGTTGGATGGCTGGACAGCTGCATTTTAAACTCTAACCCTAACTTTTCAGAATGTTTTTTTTTCATTAACCTTTTTAATAAACATTGTGTAACCTGAGAGAGGTACTGTAGAGAGTGTGTTCATTTGTGTGCCTGCCTCAGTATCCAACCCTGGACTGACCCCCCCTTAGTATCCAACCCTGGACTGACCCACCCTCAGCATCCCACCCTGGACTGACTGGAGGCTCCCAGACGGCTTCTCTACCTCCTGAGCTTCTGCCGCCCCCTCAAAGCGTGATCATGTGTGCAGTACTGGATGGACCTAGGGTGGCATGTTGATGGACAACTCCTTGCAGATGTAGGAACCTCTTGAAAATGTTTTCAGCCCTCAAAGGCCATATCTAGGTTTTTGCAGGTTGATAATCAATCTAGTAATTATATTCCGTAAACTAAGGCATGTTTAAATGATTTTATTGTGAGCTCACAAGGTATGTCTGATCTCCAGAGCAGGGATATCAGAGTACAAATGTGTGGTCAGAAAACAATGAGTCTCATACTTCAGCCAAAATGACCTCATCTTAAGACCTCCTCCTCCTTATCTCTCTGGGCTAGTGGAAAGGGCTCTCCCCCTCCCCCAACTTAACATTCTTGAAGCTCACAGACCTGCTTCCACACACCACAAAACACTGATTCTTCTTCCAGGAACACAAGGTGATGTTTCCCCCACGCTGCCCAGGGACATTCACAACAGCTCTTTGTCCTGTAACATCTGGGCCCCGACGCCTGGTTTTAGATAGATTGAATCCAGCTTCATCAATGAAAATGAGGTCATGACGCAGTGCAGCTGAGCCAAATACCACCAATAGGCCGTTCACATCTCTCATATTGAAATGAATGGAATGCACAAGAACAAGAGCCCTGGATCAGGTCCAAATCCAGCCAGCTTGCTTATAACACCAGCTAACATTAACTAGCCAACTTCAGATAGAAATCCAAAACCAGGTAGATATGAATAGGCTATTGCAGGATCTTGACTAGTAACGTTAGAAGACCATAAACCCAAATGAAACGCAAGTGCTCATTTTACCATACTTTGGAAAAGAAGTACCCTAACACACCCTATAGAACAAGTAATCTATGGGCTGCAGCTATTGAGTCTGAGATAAATAATAATAGGCACAAATCCTTATTAAATCCATTTTAATTCATTGCTTTTATCTCTAGCAAGATTGATTATGCTCTCCTAGAGCTATAATCAAAGTTTTGATGACTGAGGCCCAATTTAGGGACCCAAATAAGATTGAGTCCACCCAAGAAAAAACAAAACGAATAATTCCCTTTATTTGACAAACCAATCATAGTCTACATACCAGTGATTATACCAATATGAGGTCATTTTAAGATCAATCAAACATTCAGTTCCGAGTCCGGGTCCAGAACCAGGGCTACAGTCAACAGCAGGGGGAGGCGGACTGGACTGGGAAGGTGTTTGCATAGTCCTTGAACTGCTGCTCCCTTCTTTTCTCCTCCAGATCCAGGTACCTATAGCCGTCACAACGTGGCTAGCTAATTGTAGGCTATTCTTGACCCACGTTAACATTAGCAAAGCGGTGTACCTGCGCACATGCACAAACAGAGCAGTGCCACAAAGAAATCTATCATATTTATTTTCTCATACACTGGGCGTTTGGTGTTGCTAAGCAATAGGCTCTTTGCTTTGCACAAGTTCCACTACTTCCTGAAATTCTACAGGCATCCTTATTTCCTGTCCTATACCATTGTGCCGCACACCTGATTAATCACTTCCATCCAATAGTACAGGATAGGAAATAAAAATGACTAGAATTTCAGGAAGTAGTAGAGCTTGTGCAAAGAGCCTTTTGTCAGACAGTACTTCAGGAACAGTGTAAATCACACTGTCGCACAAGCTGGCACGTTGCATGTCTGTGACTGATAAATCTGTGACTGATAAATCGTCAATGACGTGTAAATGGTTGAAATTCATGTTGAAATGAAGCCCCCTCTTTTCCATTGCAACTATAGCAGAGGCCGTTATTCACATAACAGTTGACCGTGTTTGCTTTCTTCACTGACAGAGAGAGAGAGGGGGAAAGAGAGGGGGAAGATGAAAAGATTTCATCAAACAAAGCTCAGCTTTGGAAAGCGAACTGTTGAGGACAAGATCAAAAAGAAGAGGTGATGATGGTGGTACACTGCCTACTCTTTACTTAACATGATGGGAAAAGCATATTGAAGGGATAAAGACCAGGTAACACTACTCGCTCAGGACATCGAGGACAGCTTCCAGGACAACGAGAAAGCTGGGGTAGTGTACCTGGATCTGACTGCCGCATACGACACCGTGTGGTACCGGGGTCTCCACCTGAAGCTGTTGAGGATAATTCCAGACCGGCACATGGTGAAGTTCATCATGGAGACACTTTCCAACCGCAGCTTCGTCCTCCAGACCAGCAGTGGCCAGCGCAGTAGACTCAGAAGACTGAGGAACGGGGTTCCGCAGGGGTCAGTTCTCTCACCGATGCTGTTCAACATCTACATACATGACCTACCTGACACAACATCCAGAAAGTACGGCTATGCAGACGATCTTGCCATCATGCTGAGACGTCCAATGTGGAAGGCGATGGAAGATGGCCTTAACAAAGATATGGGCACTCTGGTAGCATACCTTCGAAGGTGGCGTCTACAGCTCAGCATCGGAAAGACAGTCGCAGCAGCATACCATCTAAGCACCAGAGAAGCAAAGAGGGAACTGGAGGTGCGTGTCGACAACAAACACCTGGAGGTCCAGCAAGCTCCGAAGTACCTCGGTGTGCGTCTGGACCGGACCCTGACCTTCAGACAACATCTAGAAGAAGTCAAGGCCAAAGTTACATCTAGGGTTGCGCTGATCCGCCGCCTTGTGGGAATAACCTGGGGAGCGTCCGCTAAGACTCGAATATCGACCCAAGCTCTGGTCTTCTCTGCAGCGGAATACTGCGCCCCAGTCTAGGGCAGAAGCCCTCATACAAGCAAAGTTGACGTGGCTATAAACAGTGCCCTCCGAATAATAACTGGATGCCTGAAGCCTACCCCAGTGTCCCTCTTCCCAGTCCTCGCGGGAATAGCCCCGGCCGTCCTCCGACGGGAGGCTGCCACCCTCGCCCTGGCCAGGAAAGCAAAAAGATATGAGTGGCACATTCTGCACAACACCACAACAACAGCGGCTCCTCCAAGCAGACTCAAATCCCGCCACCCCTACAACAAGGCAGCGCAAGAGATGCTCAATTCCACCTCTGAGGACATCTCCAGAGATGCTTGGCTGGCAGCAGCTTGGAAGCAGGAGTGGCAGTCAGCAGGGCCCCCGCGTCCATCACTACATCTGGGACCCAGGAGGTGGCGCCATAGGAGGAGACGACCTACCACGCCGGCAATGGACCACACTGAACTGCCTGCGAACTGGGGTTGGTCGTTTTAAAACATCGATGAAGAAGTGGGGCCTGGCAGACAGTGCGGCATGCGAGTGCGGTGACCCTGAACAGACAGCCGAACACATAATCACCACTTGCCCCTTGTACAGACCACCCTCGGAAGCCAGCCTCTTTGACCTAGGACCCAAGATGCTGGCATGGCTACATGACACCGAGTTGGACCTCTGACGTTACACGAAAGGAGAAGAAGACGGGATCAATTGTATGTCTGTATATAGATAAACAAATAGACAGGTATGTAGGTGTGTATAAATATAAAAATATATAATTTGTTGACAGGAAACCAAGAGGTACAAGAGAGTGGAAGAGAGGGGACAGGAGGAGAGGACATAGAGATGAGAGGTGAGATACCTGATGTTAGCCAAAGAGACACTACATTAAGTTAGATCCTGGCAAGATTAAAAAATAATGTGGATGGATGGATGGATGGATGGATGGATGGGGGTGTGTGTGTTTATAGCTTATGTTTATGTTTTGTTAATTTGTGGATAGGAGATGAAAATGGACACCACAGTGGAGGAGAGGTGACAGGAGGAGACCAACATGGACAAAAGACAGGAGGAGAGGTGACAGGAGGAGAGGTGACAGGAGGACACCAACATGGACAAAAGACAGGAGAAGAGGTGACAGGAGGAGAGGTGACAGGAGGAGACCAACATGGACAAAAGACAGGAGGAGAGGTGACAGGAGGAGACCAGCATGGACATCAGAGTGGAGGAGGCCAGGCTGGGAGAGAGGTGACAGGAGGAGCTAGTCTCATGTTTCTAATAGATGGTGTGTTCTCATCAAAATTCACTTAAGTTGTGTCCTCTCTGGATGACCTCCACTGCTCTCAGTTAAAGATTATATTAATCCAATATGATGTGTGCTGTTCTTTATAGATTTAGCCTCTTAATTCTGCTCTCAAAGTGCACCAGATTGAAGCACCACAACTAAATGACCTCGGTATTACAAAAATCCTGCGTACGGCCCTGGTCCTGAATGTTTCAGAGGGCAGATGATAACCTCCTTCTAAGCAAGGAGCAGGTGTTCATAATTCTGTCTGTATCACTACACTGAGGTGACATTTTGGTTGTACCTTCTGATCACAACACTAACTGTTCTAATTTTTTACCTATCTGTCTACATACATGTCTACATGTCTACGTCTGTCTGTCTCTCTCTATCTTTCATTGTCTGCCCCTGTTTTATTATTGTATCTGAGGCTTCACTTTTGGTGATGGGACCTCAGTGGGTGAGAACAGACATGCTGAATAGACATAAAGATCTAGGAATGGGCAGCATCTTTCCATCCATTTAAAAATAAATATGTATTATGTTATGCCAACCTACATTCAGTCTAGCCCTAACCCTAACCTCTTAGAGTGCAGGAAGTGTCGGCCAGCTGTGTCATGTGTGTGTCTCCATTCTCAGTGTCAGTACATCCAGTTTGATGGTTCACCTGGGCCAGTAGACTAAGCAGAGCCTCGACCCAAACAAGGTGTCCTGAATGGTCTCCCAGGTCCGCCTTGTACAACTGAACTGTCAGCCCAGTGTTTCAGTGTGGTCTACAAGCTATTCAATAAAACCTGGAGAAAATGATCTGTATCTTGTCTTTACACTTACAGCACACATGCTGCACAAATGATGATCTTAATTGTATGACACTTGTTTTGTAAAATGCACAAGGGTATCTCTAACTTGGCTAGACTGTGGATGTGGTGACTAGTCCAGGCCAGTCAGCATGGTATATGCTGCATACAGGTGAGCAGAAGCTGAAACGCTTGTTCCTTGGCTAGGACCAAGGCAGCTTGCCAGCAGGGTCAGGCCTGTGCCGGGAGGTCAGTACATTAGAACCCCCTTAGGCGGGCTGTATGTATCCTAGGTTCTCAAACTTATATTTGTGGTATAGAAAGGTAGAACTTGCTTGGTTGGTTATGCAAGTGTGTGTGTGTGGTACTGTTGATTTTCCTCCACACTCCTCTCTCAGCCATATGTTTCCCCTATGTGGATCTGAAAACAGTGATAGGAATTAGATTAGGTTGCTAAGAGAACTGCTAGTCACCAGAAGCATTCAAGAACATAACCCGTGCTGGAATACTATTGTATGAACAAATCAATACAAGTAGGGCACATCTACTGACAAGCTGGCTGAATGACTGGAAGACTGACTTGGGACCTCCACTGAGGGCATCCCAGTCCTGGCTATGGATCAGTAGGCTAGTGATGCTCCCCTGCCCCTGGGCTAGTGTAGACCATTGCTAGCCTCTACCCACAAGCCATTACATTGATCATAGGCCTACTAAGGGAATACCAAGGGGAGTCTCTTGGAGTCAAGCCCAGGGGGGATGCAGAATAAAAATGCTAATACATGTACATACTCAGGCATTATGCTGTGACATGTTTTAACTTATTTATGTATTTATTTGTAGCTGTTACTGTTTCTTCATTTTGTTTACATCTCTTCATCTGACCAGCCTGTTGTCTGCTTACATCTCAATCAGTCCCACCTGTGTTCAATTCAGTCAATCAGTGAATCCATGCTCAGTCCAGAGTCCCACAACTCATTCCCATCACAGTATGTAGGCCTAATATGTTCATCCAGGATTGCTACAGTGTAAATAAGCTATAACATTTATCATTTTTTACTTAGAGCTATCTGAAGCCAGTCGTGCTCTCCTCATATTCACTGCACATTCTTGCTCAATAAATCTCTAATGTTCATGATTTAAAAAATGACATTTTCATGACATGGTAGATGTAGTGTGAAATGTATTGTGTGCCAGAAACAACCACAAACAACCTCAGATCACAACACCAGATTTAACTTTTGGATTCTCCATTTCCATGGTGGCCTGCTATACACTGTCGAACAGTGTCACAATATGGATTAGAGCAGGGGTTCCCAACCTTTCTTCCCCAGAGCCCCCCACCCCCCCCCAAATCGGTGTGAACGTCCAGTCTGTGTACATTTGTGTGTGCAAATTACATCAGGCGTAAGTTAGGGTACAATTAAGTGCTTCGCCAATGTAGCAGGAATATTAATGTTGACACGATTCATAGTCTCTGATTAATTTGTTGAATTTATATGATATTGTAGTGCCGTACATACAAGGCTTTTTGGCCCTTCATCAGATATAATCATGTATTTTGCTGTGTGACATGTCAATAACATGATTCTTTGACAAATATTTGTCTAGCTAATATTAGGGCCTCAAATTATCTGAGGTCTGGCGCACCAAACAGAACAATAACAAGACAAGACTGGCTCACTAGTCACCAGACACCAGTCGTCTAACAGTGTTCTTTTTATTTTTTTATTTTTACAATTTGTTTATTGACGTTTTACTTAGTTTCCCACAGAAAAGGTACAAGACAATCGACAAAGTATCAGGTATCACCCACCCACCCCCACAACAAAATAAAATACAATAAACAACCCTAAATCAAACACAGATACAGTAGCTAGACACAATATATACAGGCATTAAATTGCACACCACACACCGAAGGTACATATACCATCACAGAAATACAGCATTTGGCATCAATTATGAACACTGACATCACGTTTAAGTCCTATCTCGTAAAAAGGTTACAAAGTCTCCCCAGCATTTATCAAAAAGTACAGTTTTTTTCCTGAGGTTAAACATGATCTTTTCTGAGGGTAAGTATGATGAGAGCTCCTTGAGCCACAAAGACACGGCAGGTGGTTCCTCATCCTTCCAGCGAATGGCTATACATTTATTTGCCGCAATTAGGGCCATTCTGATGAAACGAATACTGCCCTTTAAATTGGCTGGAAGAACTGAGCAGTCTCCCAGTAGTGCCAGTCTTGGGTCGTGTGGGACCTCCTCCCCCACAATTACTTGAATATTGTCCAACACAGATCTCCAAAACTGCTCCAGGCATCTACATGTCCAAAACATATGCAACAGCGTCCCTGTTTCAGTCTTGCATCTAGGACACTGTTCAGAGTAGCTATCACTTATCTTATGGAGACGGTAAGGTGTGAAGTAGACCCTATGAATGAGGTTAAACTGTAGGAGTTTGTGTCGACTGTTATAGGAGAACGATTGAGAGCTTTCACAGATCGTCTTCCACTCACTGTCCTCAAAATCTGTGCCCATGTCTCTTTCCCATTTAACCTTTGCATTAAGTACTTTATGTTCTGTAAAACTTATGAGTTTATTATAGGCATAGGATAGGAAACCTCTGGGGTTGTGTTTCTCATGCATCATAACATCCAGCTGAAAATCCTCCAAAGGGACAAGCTTGCCTCCAAGCTGTATTCTAATATAATCTCTAACTTGTAGATATTTAAAGAAATGTGAAGAGGGAAGCCCAAAAGAGGTTCTCAGTTGCTCAAAGGATTTCAAATCGTTGTGCTCGTAAAGGTCTCCAAACGTGCATATACCTCTGTTATACCAGTCCCTAGTAATGCCATCACGCAGAGCCTCAGGTAATACAGGATTAAAATGGAAAGGGGTGGACCTATATATTGAACGAACACTTTGAAACTTGACTCTGATTTGATGCCATGTCTTAGATGTATGTTTTATTATTGGATTTGAAGTGGCACTTTTCTGACTGTGGTAGGAGGGGACAAATGGAATACTTGACAGCATCAGTGACGTGTGAGACTGCTCAATTTGTTTCCATGCCGGGGGATGTTCTAATTCTTTAATCCATGTCCAAATGCCCCTTGACTGGGCAGCCATGTAATATAGCTGGAAGTTAGGTAGATTCAACCCTCCTTGGTCAATGGGACGACAAAGGGTCTCAAGCTTGACCCTCGGAACCTTACCGTTCCATAGAAATCTAGAAATCTGTTTATCCAGAGTCTTAAAGAAAGATTTGGGGAGTGGTGTTGGTAGCGCTTGAAATAGATAAAGAAATTTGGGTAAAATATTCATTTTTATACAGTTTATTCGTCCAATTAATGATATAGGTAGGCAAGACCATCTTCCCAGATCTGCCTCCACTTTCTTAAGCAAGGGGTCATAGTTGAGTGAGAAAATTAGATCTAATTGGTTAGGTATTTGTATTCCGAGGTAACAGATCTTATGGGGTTCCCAACGGAAGGGGATGTTGACCTTCAACATTCCTTGGGCCGCTGTGTTGAGAGGCAATATCACACTTTTATTCATATTAATTTTGTAACCAGAGAAGCAGCTGTATTCATCCAATAGAGAGCAAAGGGCAGGAAGTGAGGCCGCCGCATTGGATGAATACACCATAATGTCATCCGCGTACAAGGAAATCACATGCTTTTCCTGTCCTACCACCACCCCCTCAATACCAGGGTGTGCTCTTATAGCTATTGCAAGAGGTTCAATCGCTAGTGAGAACAGAAGAGGGGACAAGGGACAACCCTGGCGTGTGCCACGCAACAAGGGGAAAGGAGTAGATATATTACAGTTGGTCCGGATCATTGCCGATGGACTGAGATATAGAATTTGTATCATTCGTATTAAGTTTGGACCAAAATTCATCTTCTGTAAAACCGCAAAAAGAAAGGGCCATTCTAAACGGTCGAATGCCTTTTCGGCATCTAATGAAAGAGCAACTACTGGGGTGGGGATAGGGTTAGCACAGTGAATTATGTTGAGGAACCTCCGAATGTTATCTGATGAAAAACGATTTTGAACAAAACCGGTCTGATCTTTGTTTATGAGACTAGGTATCACAGTTTCCAATCTAGTGGCTATAACCTTAGTGAACACCTTATATTCTGACGATAAGAGGGCAATGGGTCTAAAGCAGGGGTGTCAAACTCTGGCCCGCGGGCCAAATTTGGCCCGCAGTGTAATTATATTTGGCCCGCGAGGCAATACCAAATGACTACTAGAGCTGGCCCGCCAGTATTATACAGCGCATTCACCGCTAATACTACAAATCCCATAATGCTCTGCTGTTGTTTTGTCAATCAAGACAGGACACAGAAACGCCCTCTCTTCTGTGACAGTAGTCATAGCAATCTCATACTACAACTGTAACCGTGTTACCCCTTCTTAAAAATGCAGAAAAGAAAGGCAGAAAACAGAAGCTTTACGTTATGTAACGTCTCACTGTGATAGAGACACCTGTGTTGACCTAGCCAGCCGCTGTGTTTGCTCTGTTCCTGTTCATTCAATCCTGCCTGCCTGTCTGCCTGGCTTTCTGACTGCATGCCGGCTGTCTGTTTGTCTGCCTGGCTGTAGGACAGTCAGGGTTTTACAAGCTTCTCTACTGAGCAGATGGAGCACCAACACTTGTGTCTGAGGGCGTATTCACATATGTTAGTGCACACCTATGTGACATATGTTAGATGCGCACCAAAAGCGAAAGTGATGTGCATATTCAATGTTAAAGCAAAACTTGTTTGGGTCCATATTAAAATTTTCATTTGTTCAATGTTGGCCCGCGACTTTGTTCAAGTTTTAAATTTTGGCCCACTGTGTATTTGAGTTTGACACCCCTGGTCTAAAGGATCCACATAGTTTCGGGTCTTTGCCTGGTTTTAGCAGGACCGTAATCAGAGCTTGTTCCAGGGTCTTAGGTAGCCGATTGATCTCAATTGCATGCTGAAACATATCCATTAGTGGTGTTATCAGACTGGGCGCAAAGACTTTAAAAAAGTCCATAGGAAACCCGTCAGGCCCTGGTGATTTTCCCCCTGAGAGCCTGCCTATCGCCTCCAAAACTTCCTGCTTAGTAATGTGAGCTTCCAGGTTGACCTGAGTTTCCACAGTCAACTCTGGGATGGTAAGTCCCTCTAGAAAAGTCTCCATCTTATGATTATCTACTCCCTGAGATGTGTACAGGTTAGAATAAAAGTCTCTAAACGTTTCATTAATACGTTTAGGATCATGAATTTCAGAGGTGCCGTCCTTGGTCTTAACTGAAGGGATACATCTCGAACTATCCTCCTTCCGAATCTGCCAGGCCAGTAATTTACCACATTTATCCCCATGCTCGTAATATTGTTGTTTTGTCCTGGCCATGGCGTTTTCAACCACCCGAGTAGATAGCATGTCATACTCAGTCCTTTTGGTGTTGAGGGCCTCAAAGGTCCTCTCATTTTGAGTCCGAAAATGCTCCTTTTCAAGAGCCCTAATCTCTGATTCAAGTGTTCTAGTTTTTAACAGATGTTGCTTTTTTTTCCAAGATGCATAACTTATTGTCTGCCCTCGCAAATAAGCCTTTAAGGCTTCCCAAACAATAGTCGGTGAGGCAGTCCCTTTGTTAATGCTAAGAAATGTGTCAATATTGGTGTTGATATGTTTGACATAGTCCGCGTCATTAAGTAGATGTCTGGGGAGTCGCCAAAGTCTCGTTCCACTGGCAGGGTTTCTTTGAGCTATCAGAAGCATGAGAGGGGCATGGTCTGAGTGCGTCATAGCTAGATATTCACACGAGGATACCAGGTGGATCTTTTCAGCATGAGCAATAAAGGTGTCGATTCTGGAATAGCTATTATGAGCATGCGAGTAGAAAGAGTACTCACGTAGTGATTTATGTGTCTCCCTCCAAATATCTACCAACCTGCAATCTAACATTTCTTTTCTGAGAGCCTTGGCTGCTTGGGTTAGAACCTGGGGGTTAGAAGATGATCGGTCTTTAGTAGGATCCAAAACTAAATTAATATCCCCTCCAATAATAATCTCACTAGAAGGGCACGATAACGCGTAAAACAGACTCTGGAAGAACTGAGGGCAATCATAATTAGGACCGTAAATATTAACTATAGTAATAGGTTCACCTGCTTAGGAGCCTTTAAGTATCAAATACCTGCCCTGTTTATCCTTCTCAACATTATCCACATGTAAAGGGACATGTTTTCCTATCAGCGTGGCAACTCCCCTAGATTGGGATGTAAAGGATGAGTAAAAGACCTGGCCCTGCCACTGACGGGTCAATTTAGCATGTTCAGCATCCGTTAAGTGCGTCTCCTGTAGAAGAGCTATGTCTATTTTATGATTTCTCAGGAAGCTGAGAACCTTTTTACGCTTTGACAATATGTTGATGCCATTAGTATTCCATGTCAAATACCTAAGAACTGTAGTTGTCACTATCTACTTCTCCCATAAAGTAATGCAGTATATTATTAAACCATATATGGTGTGCACTTCCAATCAATATACGATCTGTGTGTGTCATTTCTATAACCTGTACCTTTAAGTCAGCAGAATAGATTAGAAAAAATAAAAAACTAAACCCCATACAACACCCCGTTCCCTGACTTCCTCCCCAACTGAGGAAGTACAGGCCCTTTTGTCTTATTGACGTATTTCCCTGTAGCTGTGACTTATCTAACTAGCTACATTGTTAAACGATACCAAACCTCATTAGATAATGTTATTTACTAGCCCAATCCCATAGAACAATCACCACTTTATAAAGTAGGTAGGTCTCCCATAATGCAACAATAATTTTGGCCAGACTAAAACCCTAAAAAGAACATGTGGCCATGATGTAACTCAACATGTCACCCTCTTAAGAATGTGACCAGATAAGCATATTGACAGCATCTGCTGTCGATGACATAGGCTACTTAGAACATAAATATGTACAGTACAGACCTGTATAACAGGGTAAACCATATGTTAGCCTGGTAACCTATGTCCCCCTGTTGCCATTATACGGCTACTCACGCGTAGGGTCCACAATGTAGGCCTCGGCTAATGACCAAAGAACAAGATCCGAGTAAATGTAGAAGTCCAGCAGGCATCCTGACCCGTGAGAGTTCAGTCCATCAGTGGATGTCCCCACGGAAGCAGCAATCCTTCATCGAGCAGTCAAATTAAATCAGGGCAGGTTGAAAAGAAATTAAGCCCTAATCAGTCGCAGTCTAACATTGCCGCCTAGACCAACATTTCTCCTTATGAAAGAAGTTAAGAACAGTCATGATCAGTCTCACGGTAGCAAGTCTGAATGATATTTCTTCAGGTAGTTTTCAGCAGATTGTGGTGTCGAAAAAGTGCGCTTTCCTCCCTCCAGGTCCATAATAAAGGTGGTTGGATGTAGTAATCTGAAAGTGATGTCCTTCTCCTTGAGCTTCTTTTTCAGTGGAGCAAAGGCTTTCCTCTTCTGGTATAGAGCGGTAGACATATCTCTGAAGATCATGATCGCCGAGTTGCCATATTTCAGGGAGCCTTTCTTCCGGGCTGCATCGATGATCTTGACCGTGTCGGAGAAGCGGAGAAGCCTGATCACGATAGCGCGGGGTCTGGCGCCATCTGCTGGGCGTTGCTGCAACGACCTATGTGCGCGTTCAATTTCGAAAGTTTCCCCTTCTAAGTCAAGTATCTTCGGTAGCCATTCATGAATAAATGCCACCGCGTCCCTCCCTTCGACTCCTTCAGGGAAGCCCAGCAGTCTAAGATTTTGTCTGCGGGCTCTATTTTCCTGATCGTCCAGTTGTTCCCTCAGCTCTTTCAATTCGCTCCCCGTAGCTTTCTTGTAGTCGTCTAACTCTAGACCTGGTCCAGGGCGATCTCCTACGTATAACGCCCTGTTACTCTCAATGCAATTTGCCTATGAAAGCGCTTCATCAGCCCGCTCGTCCGACTCTACAGACAAAACCGTTTCGTTACTCACCAAAGTAAACACATCGTTGGAAAGATGAAAGCCTTTTCTCCTGAAGCGCTACAGTTTGTAGTCCCCCACCTTTCAAATAAAGGGCACATTTGTACCCTTAAATGTTTTATATCCACAGCGCATCGACTGTCTTCTTCTACCGGCGAATCGGCGCTCTCCGCTTTGTTTAGTCTACTCACTGCTGCCGCCCATGTCGGGGATGATGCATTACATCTTAAATGGTGTTGTGAGACTCGCGTTGAGGAAGGAGTCTGATTAGCGGGAGAACATTTACGCTGAGTTAACTATGGCAAACGATCTCTTCAGAAAACATTTCGGGAAACATTTATGTAACTGTTGCCTTATAAAATTGACAAGTACAATCATTGGCACGTTGTTAGATGTGGTTGTAGGCCATTGTATTCCCATGCAATTAAAACCAGAGCTGAATTGTATTATTGGCATATGTTTTCTCATTCCCCTATTAAATGGTTTGATATTCTAAAGTAAGTTGTTTTTTTATTTGCTCCTTCCTCAACGCGAGTCTCACAACACCATTTAAGATGTAATGCATCATCCCCGACATGGGCGGCAGCAGTGAGTAGACTAAACAAAGCGGAGAGCGCCGATTCGCCGGTAGAAGAAGACAGTCGATGCGCTGTGGATATAAAACATTTAAGTGTACAAATGTGCCCTTTATTTGAAAGGTGGTGGACTACAAACTGTAGCGCTTCAGGAGAAAAGGCTTTCATCTTTCCAACGATGTGTTTACTTTGGTGAGTAACGAAACGGTTTTGTCTGTAGACTCTGAGCGGGCCGATGAAGCGCTTTCATAGGCAAATTGCATTGAGAGTAACAGGGCGTTATACGTAGGAGATCGCCCTGGACCAGGTCTAGTCTAACTCCTGCTGCATAACGGTCAGGCAGTCTTCAACTCACTCTGTTTTGTCTCAACGTCCTTAAGTCGATGCCCAATAGCCTCGTTATCACTGACAATTTTCTCCATCGTTTCAGAAAATTTAGCCAAGCGTCCCTCGATCATGGATTCAATTCTCAGCATACCTTTCTGCAGCTCCGATATGAACCACCGTGGAGGTTCATCAAGTGGCTCACTAACCGCATGGCTAGCAATCGATGGATTAGCATTCAGCGTCTGCCTTTTCTCGTCTTTCATCTTTTCTTCATTCTTTTTCGACGGCATAATTTCTCTACTAGTAGATTATTATCACTTATTAAATCAAAGTTGGTGTCAAATTCTTGCAATTGTGGGGTGGAATTCGCCTAATTTAAGTGCCATTCAGCAGAGGTTGGTACCGCACGTCTGTTCTCTAGGCCTCCATAACCGGAAGTCGTCTAACAGTGTTCTTATCACAAACATGCATCAGCAGGTATGTGTGTTCTGATTGGCTGTGTGACAAGCCGCTGTGTGTGTGTGCCTTGTTTTCTCTTCCACAGTTCAAGTTCTGCAGCAAGTTCAGCTATGAGGACTGGGGGAATCATCCCAAACTCCTGCTTCTGCCCGGAAAGGCCAAGCAGCAGGGACAGGGGATGAGCTTCACAGTGAGCCATCTATCAATACACACACACACACACACACACACACACACACACACACACTCACATAGACACCAACAGACACACACACACACACACACACACACACACAGACTGACACACACACACACACACACACACACAGACTGACACACAGACTGACACACAGACTGACACACGCACACACACACACACACAGACAGACACACACACATGCACACACACACATAGACTGATACACACTCACACACACATGGACACACAAACACACACATACTGTAGGAGCAGCAACCTTAGCTGGCAGCATCATCTCTGTCTCTCTCTCTGTCTGTCTCTTTCTCTCTCTCAATAAACAGTATAAAGGAGAGTTCCCTATGGTGACAAAGAAAGGGGCACCATCTTTTATCTTCCATTGATTAAACCCACCCCCCTCATTTCTCTTCTATCTCAGTACATGCTCAGTTATGGGGTTGGCAAGGAGGTCTACAAACAGGTGAACACTAGACTTCTGTACAGACTTATTAAGGGAATTATCAATCAATCAATGATGTGCATGTGTGTGTATGTGTGTTTGTTTGTGTGTGTGTGTGTTTGTTTGTGTCTGTGTGTGTGTGATTGAAATGTCTAGTATGTCCCTAGCACGTCTGTAACGTCTCTTCCTCTGTCTCTCTCTCTCCCTCTCTCTCTCTCTGTCTCACAGACATGCTCCTCCATCCTCATGGCTTCCTCTCCATGGCCGATGACATCATAGTGGGGATCTTGTTGGGGTTTGCGTCCCTGTCTGAGTAGCCAGTTCTTCACTGGCCTGCCGTCCTAACGGTCACCTGGCTACATAGTTCTGAAGCTGTGCCCACAGACCATAACAAGCACATTTGCTGTATGGAAATATGGTATAAAGCCTGATTTACATTGAGCTGCTGTGTACAGGAAGTCACAGATTCAAAACACAACAAAATATGTACAGTAAGGGTTATGGTTCACCTCACGATAACAGAAACGTATGTGAGAGACTGGGGGAAATTCTACTGATGTAACTGAAATTGTTAGATATGAAGTGAATGGAAAAGAAAGTTAAATCCATTGGGTGTTAATCAAAGAATTACATAAATGTGATGCATTTTGATTTAATTAGGTTTATTGCATAAGCCTCATTATTATGTATTTCAAATATATTATTAATCTTGAATAGATAACATGATTATTATGCATTTCAAACAAATATACGTTATGTATTTTGAATACATAATCTGATTATTATGCATTTAGAGCAAGTAGACTTTATTTATACTGAATACATAAACCTGGTGATTATGCATTTCAAATAAATAGGTTTTATAACACTGACAAATATGCATCATGTAAAGTTTATTAGGTACATTTATGTTAAAACTACCAAAAGCATGGAAGCATTTCCTCATGGAAATTTGTCATGCAATTAAATTACATAAATCTTAAAAGTTAGGTTTAAATATTTCTGTGAGTGCAGTGTACCAGTAGAGACCAGTGTATCTGGAGGAGCCCAGTGTACCAGTAGGAGACCAGGCCTAGGTCTGTGTGAGTTTCAGAAGAACATCTTCACTCTTCATAGTGTTTATAATCTGATAATCTGCATCCTCTGCTTGCAGTTTGAGGTCTCCTAGCTGAGCTCTGTGCAACACCGCCACTATGTGGTTGACTGCTATCATTGCATGTTGATGAAGGTCTTCGGGTGGCCAGTTAAATAGTGTTACAGAAACATGACAATAACTAGAATAGCGCTCAGAGAGCACAGACCTCTGCCTGTGATGCATTTCGTCAGCATGTACAGTTCTTTTTTAGTTTAGCAGTTCTATATGGCCAACTTGGAAATGCATGTTGCAGATGAAATATTGATCACCTTGATGAAGCTGAATCTGTTGTAGTGTGAGACCAAGCTGATCAGGGTGCTGTTCTGGGTTTAAAATGACCCGCCATAGGAATTGAATGGGTAAAATGACCCGCTATAGGAAATGAATGGGTAAGACAATATTATGTTCATCCAGCAGATGGAAAACATCCCCATACACACCCACAGCCACAACTCACCTGGGTTACCCGGGTTCTAGATCTAAAATGAGCCCCCGTTTTATAGTGTTCAAGGCCAAATTTGACTGATCTGTTTTAACTGCTCTTATATGAACACAAAACCCATAAATCCCCAAATGAATGTGAACTACCAGAAGCATTCAGGTCAATACCATTCTCTTAGTGTACACCACATGCTCCCCCACACGTCCATAGTGTGAAACCACTTGGATACTGAAAGTGTAGAGCCATTACCATTCAATACAAAGTTATTCTAAGTGATCATCTTTATCCTATTAGTGAAACATATCCAGATGAAAATGATTTATTTCAAAACAGCAATACACCCATCCACAAAACACAAAATCAGTGAATGTTTTGATTTGTATGAACATGATGTCAATATGTTGTAGCCTTCCAATTAATCCACTTAAAACCTAGCTAGTGTTGTGTTCGGCTGCTAACACTTAATAATGGAACCGGACAACAGTGTGCATACGGCTATACTTTTATTCACAGCTCCCATTACAGGCGGCCATCACTCTCGCAGGCTCCCGCATCACTGCCTCGATCAACCTTGACGTCCGTGACGTCATCACGTATGACACATCTCTCCTGTCAAGAACTATGTTTACAGTGTCTGGAAACATAAACAATTTATCTTAAACGCCAAACAGTGTTTCAGCTTTAACCCTCAATTAACAGTTTCAGAGCCTGTAACAATTACAACTGTAGAGAATAAAATAATAACATAACATGACAAACAAAAACAAACTCTTGTTACTGTCCCATCACCTCATATCACCAAGCTCCCATCACCTCATTACTGCCCCATCACATTTCCTCAATGAGTCTCTTTGGCGCTTTGGTCTGTCTACCCAACCTCCTCTCTATGGCCCAGTCCCAATGTCCACCCTTGCAGACTCACAGACTTAAGGGCGCGCTCCCGCGAAGTCCGCGAGGGCTTAGGGGTGTCCCAATGTCAAATCGGCAAGTGCATGAGGGCTCTCTGGCAGACATTTTGAGCCCTTTATGGCCCCTTACCGTAAGTCTGCACTTCTGCAGACTTCGCCTAAGGGAATTACCCACAGTTCATATCGTTGTGACGTGAAACACGGGGTTACCTGAAGAACAGCCAAAAACAAGCACGGACAGATCAACCAACCCTAATGTTCACGTTACAAAACAAAATATGTTTTCATTTTTTCAGCTGGACTTGCTTATCTGCACAAGTAGCCTTATAATTATTTTGGTTTCATTATTTTTAAGTATGGGTTATTAACCCCATGGGTTTGTATAATGTGATGTGTAAAAATATGTAGGCTATGGTTATAAATTACATCGATTTCTGTTGCTCTAAATCATATGATTTCCCAGTTAAAAGCAGTATGACATTAATCACCCATTTCGGTGCAGTGTTCTTTGAATTGAGATTTCCAACATGAATATGGAAAGAGTTGTGAGGTGCAGGAATGTGTATACATAATATATTATCATTCTTAAGTAAATATTTTTGGATTCATCACAAACAAGAATCACAGGCAGTAATGTAGTTCGCATATCACCACAAAATGAAATGATTTCAACAAGTTGAACAGACATGTTTTGAGGGTAACACAGAGTTCGGATAAAGGGGATTTGACTCAGCCCAAAATTAATTTACATGAAGGCCTACAAGAAAAACATGTAAAATTGAAAATTTGATAAAAAGCCCCACACCCACAATAGTAAGAAATGGGTTTTCACGTCAATGTAATGTGATGTCGCAAGTGCTGTCCCATTCCTTTTTATACCAATTCGAGCCCTTGCAGCCTCTCGCACTCAACCACTTTACCAGGTGACGTCAATAAGTCTGTGAGGGCTCAGGGCTTGAGGGTTTAGGGGGGACATTGGGACTGGGCCTATGTCAATGTGTTCACCACACTCACGTATGGGCGTGTCACACACCGGTGACCCTGCACTAGCGCCCTCTGCATTTGTGTCTTCAGTACTGTCTTCATTTTTAGGTACCTTGAGTAAGTGTCTGCGATTTCGCCTGTATGTTACCCCCTCGCGCGTGTGTGATAGTATTTTAGACTGGTCTAGTCAAAAGATTTACCAAGATACGTTCAAAAGGTTGAGTCTGGTTTATTGTGAAAAACAATACGAGCGCAAGGACTTCCTGACAAACGCAACAAGGGTGGTTCAGTCAGCGAAGTGAATTCAGCCTCTGCTAGCTGTGGCTTATATGCAGTCAAAACACAGGTAAAGTCCTTAGGGATGTGATTGGCTAACTCATTGCACGTCATGTGAAATGGCAGGCGTGGCCAAGAGTACAGACATGTGAAAGGTCTGAATCAGGACGAGGAAGACGAAGGTGTGGCCCTTCTGACTTAAACAAAGAGATGAGGAAGAGCTAGGCAGAGGGGGTGTTTACAATTACAAAGGGGGGAGAGTTGAGGTGTTTTCAATTACAAAGGGAAGACTGAAACTAGGGTTTGCAGGGGGCTTGATGAATACTTGGGGGGAGGTGACGAATTACAAGGACAAAGGTTTAAGGTGTTTGGATGTAAATTCCTGGACAATCCCCCATTTGTGCCTGAACAGGTACACAAAAATAAAATATAAAATCCAAACACAGTGTAAACAGTCAGCTATGCTATACATGTGGAAAGGAAATAATCTCTCCACTAGGTGGAGCAAAAAAAAACAAAAAACGTTTTTTTTTTAAAATTATTTTCTTTCCACGTGCAAAATCAAGCACCAAAACCCCTTGTTTCAGAAATTTGACAGGAAACAAGATAAAAAAAAATGACATGATTATATACTATTTATAGTCTAAGAGTGGACAACCATTCACCAAAAAAACTTGATTTAACAAGGCAAAAAAAAGATAAAATGGTTACCAGTGTAAGAGGGGCAAAAAACCTCTTGGTCAATTTAGAGGAAAAACCCAAACTTATTTATCAACTCATGTTTCAACCATTGTAACTCTTGTAAACAAATATGATATTTTTCAGATTATTTCAAAGTTCATTCACTCTTGTGAATAATCGCATGTGATGTCCTATGGAACATAGCTTCCATGTGTGCGTCTCTGAATGTTTAATGTAGGTTCCAGTGTGTGCGATCAGAGGTGCAGTCATTTCTGTTGAGATTGTCCATGTTGTCATACCACAACCACAAGAAGGAGGTGACCGGCAAGGTCAGTCTCCGATTTTCTCATCAGAGGAGAGGAGAGTGTGGCGGTGGCTGTCAAGGTCACTCTTGTTCAGTGTATATCCAACAGTCATCTAGGTGACACTTCTCTTTTGGGCAATAGAATGTCACTGGGGAATGCAAGGCGTCTTCTCTTCTAGATCGCAACTTCAATGTCGCGTTGTTTAAAATCAGTTATGTTCAATGTTAGTGTGTGCAGGTGTGTGTGCGTGTGTGGTGCATCTTGTGAGGAGGTGACCAGCAAGGTCATTTTTCCTCCGATTCCTCGTCAGAGGAGAGGACAGTTGTGGCAGCTCATAGCTTTGGCCTCTGAGCCCTCTGGTTCAGCTGCATCTTGATCTCCTGGTGTTGGCGATCCCCTGGTGGACCGTCCTCTGCTGCTTGGACCCGTCGGCAATGGCTTGCATGGATCCACGAAGTCCTCTCAGATCGCTGTCTGCGTGGTGAGTAGAACCTGGTACGGCCCGAGCCACCTCGGCGAGTTCCAGCTCCTTCGTCTGTGGTCGTGGACCAGGACCCAATCCCCAGGAGAGATGTGATGCAGGAACCCCTCCTTAGCCTCAGGAAATGGCGGTCCTCACTCTGTTGGAGACATCTGTTAATATCCTCCGCCACCCCTGTTTTTTTGAAACATGATCTGGCCCGTGGGCTAGTTTGAAAGCATAATGAAAACATGAACGAGGTAGTACAGGTTTGTCATTAGGCCCTAGATACAGGTTAGTTTGGTGGTGGAATGTGCACTTATTCCTCCATTTCTTTTTCTCCGCAGGTGGAGCAGATGCTTGTAGGTCAGAAATGTCTGCCAGGGACAGTGGAGGAATCTTGTCAGGGTCTGTGGATGGTACAGAGAGTATAGAAAGCACAGGGGAGGAAGCAGAGACAGCCGCAGCTTTTGTAGCGAGCTCTCGGAGGGTGAGGAGGGAGTCCCTGTCCTGGTTCAGCAGGGTGAAGGTGCGGTGGGACACCACACAGCCAGGGCGCCAGCAGCACGTACAGGCTCTTGAACTGAACCCGGTCCATCCCTGTACTGCTCCACGTAGGGCCGGCCCGGGTCGTGCTGCTGGAGGGCTCACCTCGGCGCTCCCGCTCCCCCAGTACAGGCTGATGAAGTGCTCCGTCTGTGGATCCACAGATGAGAGAGACAAACAGAGACAAAACAGAAGAGCAAAATGGAGAGTCCTCTGGTCTGGTCTCCCTGTTCCCCTCTTTGGTCAGGAACGGTTATTCAAAATCTGTTGGAGATTCTCAGAAATATGGTTAAGCGCAAGCTCCTGCTTTGGGGAAAAAATGTTGTTATTCAGTCAGGAAAACTTAAACAGGTTGTCTGTTCAAGTGTCATTTAGAGCCAGTCTGCAGTACCCTACAGTGACATCAGGGGCAGTGTTTAGAATGACTTCAACACGCCCAGTCCCCAGTCATGATCAAGGCAATTGGATTTGGCTCTAGAATTTCTCTCGCGATTTTATGAAAATAAAATAACCATATTCTCGTCTCAACAAAACAACACCCCCTAAGGGTGAAAGCAAAAATTTCCTGAAGTCAGGATAAAAATAGAGATGGGGCAAAGAAAATGACACTAAAATGAACTGGCTTCATTTACAATTAACTAATCAAAAAACTCCATCAAAGCTTCATTTGTATAGCTAAAATTTGTATATCTAAACCCTCCCTCTTCTGCATTTGAGGACAGAGTATTTGGGCACTGCTTCTGACAAAATGGTCTCTTCTCTGTTTCATACTTATCTGTCGCTCACAGTGAGTTGGTGACATGGCGTTGGCCTTGTATCTCACGAACCCCAGATCGCCCATCTGTAGGGAAACAGGCCAGTAACCTCCATCTCCCCCTCCGGTCCTGTGCCCGTCTCCTGGTTCGGCATTCACCCATCACTCCCGGAACGACAGTTGTCTGTAAAAAACCACTCAGAAAAAACACTCAGGCCCGATGAATGTGCCTCAAACTATAACCATGAGATATTTAACATAACCATTTAAAAAATATATATAATTGGGTTATGAGATGCTGCATTCAGATTAAGACACTGGCAAACCTTATCTATTCCCCCCACTATTATGCACAAACCTTATGTCTTAAGCTACATATCAGAAAGAGAGACAAAACAACCAGTTAAACAGACAAACAGCAGGTCCCAAGCAGTCCCCAGGAAGGCATGATCCAGGCTCCTCAAAGATCTGCCGCCCAGGGTCCATAGCACCTGAAAATTAAGACTCGAAACACAGACTGGGTTCAATAGCAGAGGAGAAGGCCTAAAGCCAACTCCTCAAAAAAACACATCATCATTATATGAAGGAAATTCATACAGTAGAATGCATAAAACGAACAGCTTATGGCCATTCATTGACTATTGAAACAAACTCCTGAATCAAAACCTCTATTCAAAACCCTGTCAGACTTTTGAGTTCGCACCAATACCTAAAATATCCGCTCAGAAAACATTCTTAAACTTAAGACTCAAAGGCTCTACATCTATTTCGTCCTGCCACCATCATGCACAAGCCTTACGTCCTCAGCTATCTGTCTTCTCCTATTTATTTACCTTAAAAAAATCTCTCTATCTCCTTATCTAGTTTAAATCTCCCTTATGGGTTGTTCAAGGGAACTCCAGCAGGTGGCGCTCGACCCCAAATCGGAGGCTCTTCCTTCCTGACCTGTTCGGACGAATACCTCGTAGAAGGGGGCGCGCTTAACTCGTAGAGAGAAGGGGCGTGGCTAATGGCGGGGGCATTGTTAGGGGTTGTGATCATGGCGCAACAAGTCGAGGGGGGAATCTAATTTTAAATCAGAGTTATTCTGCTGGGGAAATGGTGGAGAGACTGTTTGCTGAATCTCCTTATCTTTCCTTCCTGACCTAAAAAAACAGTGCTCGTGCTACTCTCTCCCAAATCTTAAAAACAGACCAGTCTATAGAATTAACAGGCTTTTCCCTTAACCCTCTAGCTGAGCCCGAATCTTAGATTTTAACACTAATTTGTCAGATGTGGATGTAAGAAATCGAAAATGCTTTAGCACATAACGAAATCTGCCACAAACGCTCGCAGAATAATGCTTCAGTGCAACAATCTCATCAGGCTAGACAAAATGCAGTAGAATCCTGTGACCTCCTCTAGCCATATGTTAGTAGCCTGTGTTACAGGGACACCTAGTGGTGCTCTCAAAATGTTGCATGTATGACCCGGAAGTTGTCTTTGGCAGCGCGGGGAAATTTAAAGAAACAAATCCCTAATAATCACGACGCAGCCTAAAACCCCAAAACAGCAATGAAAGGAAACCTTATGGTTAACTCACGGCGGGAAAGAATACAATTTCGAAAGAAACACACATTAAGACACATTAAATTCGCTTAGTACTCACCCAGTCAGGAATTCCTTTGTTCTCTAGCTCAATGGCGATCACCGGGACAGTTGTTTTCCTGCGTCTCCTAGGCAACCAGCTAGCCTACTGGAAATCTAGCAGAATTTTAACAGTCTAAAAAGTGTACAAAAATACTTACAATACTTTACTTGGATCCATGGCGTGCGTAACAAACATACAATCAAGAGCCGAGGCTCAAACAGTGAACACATAAGACAAGACGAAACAAAGGCCAACGTTTACAACAAGCATGCTCGGCTGCACTAGCAATTTGGTCCAGGCTAAACCGGACGTCTAGATCCTACCAAAATACTGTACAGCCACTTGGTCAAAGGCGACGCTCGTTAGGTCTACCAACCTGGTCAAAGCCAACTTTCGTTAGGTTTACCAACCTGGTCAAAGCCAACTTCTCGTTATGTTTACCAAGTCACCCGGGAACAAAGGGGAAAACGTTTCTCCAAGAAACGCGGATTGCAAAAACTCTCAATCACTCCCGTAGCTACCATCTCGTTGGTAATCGTTCTTTAAACGAAACATCAACAATCACTTCGAAGCTAGTTGGCAATCGTGCTAACACGAACATCAACAACGGGGCTTAAGCTAGTTGGTATCGTTCTGAAACGAAACATCAACAATGAGGCTTAAGCTAGTTGGTATCGTTCTGGAAACGAAACATCAACCATGCTCGCCCTACCTTCGGTAGGACTAAATACCCACGCTGGGGTTCCTGTTTTCAACACTCCAGACCAACACAACTGAACCAAATCAAGGCAAATACAACTCAGAACCATAAGAGGGTTCGTTTAAACGTACCTGTGAGCTTCAAGAATCCAGTGGAAGAACTGAGGAAATAATCTCTCCGTGCGCTCTGGCGCAAGAGAGAAAATTGATTTTCCAACGCCCACTATGGACCGACACGTCTGTCACCAGTTCATCCACTGGAATCCCGAAGCACACGCAGGTAGTTCTCCCATTTCTCCATTCCCGTTCGCCAAACTGTGATAGTATTTTAGACTGGTCTAGTCAAAAGATTTACCAAGATACGTTCAAAAGGTTGAGTCTGGTTTATTGTGAAAAACAATACGAGCGCAAGGACTTCCTGACAAACGCAACAAGGGTGGTTCAGTCAGCGAAGTGAATTCAGCCTCTGCTAGCTGTGGCTTATATGCAGTCAAAACACAGGTAAAGTCCTTAGGGATGTGATTGGCTAACTCATTGCACGTCATGTGAAATGGCAGGCGTGGCCAAGAGTACAGACATGTGAAAGGTCTGAATCAGGACGAGGAAGACGAAGGTGTGGCCCTTCTGACTTAAACAAAGAGATGAGGAAGAGCTAGGCAGAGGGGGTGTTTACAATTACAAAGGGGGGAGAGTTGAGGTGTTTTCAATTACAAAGGGAAGACTGAAACTAGGGTTTGCAGGGGGCTTGATGAATACTTGGGGGGAGGTGACGAATTACAAGGACAAAGGTTTAAGGTGTTTGGATGTAAATTCCTGGACACGTGTGATTAGGTAGTCCACTGCTATGGACGGTTCTACGTCTCAGACTGTCCTCCAGGGTTCTACTGTTCTCTACATGGCTGTAGACTGTTCTCCAGGGTTCTACTGTTCTCTACAGGGCTGTAGACTGTTCTCCAGGGTTGTAGACTGTCCTCTCCAGGGTTCTAGACTCTTAAGCTATTTGATTAATGTCAGATTTTCTGTTGCAATATGTGAGATTCACCCCTTTTCTCTTCACCAAATGCCAATTGAATTAAAAATATATTTCTGTAAATGCACTGTGATGCATCCTATATAGTTTCTGGTTGATTGGGGACAGTGTTGTGTGGACATCAGGCAAGAAAAAATGCATAAACCTTTTTCTTTTACATAGGCGAAAATTGGAAATTGGTATATTTGTCACATACCTTCCATCTGCATTTTTCATTACTTTCCACCACTGGGATTTTGGGGGACTAACTGATATGTTATAAAGAACATATGTATGACACTAAAACAGTTGAAATAATTTCTGTTGCAATTTGTTCAAGGTTATGTCATAAAATGCCTGGACTACAGGGGCAGGGGAGCATCACTACTGATCCATAGCCAGGACTGGGATGTCCTCAGTGGAGGTCCCAAGTCAGTCTTCCAGTCATTCAGCCAGCCTGTCAGTAGATGTGCTCTACTTGTATTGATTTGTTCATTCACTAGTATTCCAGCACGGGTTATGTTCTTGAATGCTTCTGGTGACTAGCAGTTCTCTTAGCAACCTAATTTAATCCCTATCACCATTTTCAGATCCACATAGGGGAAACATATGGCTGAGAGAGGAGTGTGGAGGAAAATCAACAGCACCCCACACACACACACTTGCATAACCAACCAAGCAAGTTCTACCTTTCTATACCACAAATATAAGTTTGAGAACCTAGGATACATACAGCCCGCCTAAGGGGGTTCTAATGTACTGACCTCCCGGCACAGGCCTGACCCTGCTGGCAAGCTGCCTTGGGCCTAGCCAAGGAACAAGCGTTTCAGCTTCCGCTCACCTGTATGCAGCTTATACCATGCTGACTGGCCTGGACTAGTCACCACATCCACAGTCCAGCCAAGTTAGAGATACCCTTGTGCATTTGACAAAACAAGTGTCATACAATTAAGGTTATCATTTGTGCAGCATGTGTGCTGTAAGTGTAAAGACAAGATACAGATAATTTTCTCCAGGTTTTATTGAATAGCTTGTAGACCACACTGAAACACTGGGCTGACAGTTCAGTTGTACAAGGCGGACCTGGGAGACCATTCAGGACACCTTGTTTGGGTCGAGGCTCTGCTTAGTCTACTGGCCCAGGTGAACTATCAAACTGGATGTACTGACGCTGAGAATGGAGACACACACACGACACAGCTGGCCGACACTTCCTGCACTCTAAGAGGTAAGGGTTAGGGCTAGACTGAATGTAGGTTGGCATAAAATACATATTTATTTTTAAATGGATGGAAAGATGCTGCCCATGCCTAGATCTTTATGTCTATTCAGCATGTCTGTTCTCACCCACTGAGGTCCCATCACCAAACGTGAAGCCTCTGATACAATAATAAAACAGGGGCAGACAATGAAAGATAGAGATGGACAGACAGACATGTAGACAGATAGGTTAAAAAATTAGATTAGAACTCTTATTGTTGTGATCAGACGGTACAACCAAAATGTCACCACAGTAGTGTAGTGATGCAGACAGAGTTATGAAGACCTGCTCCTTGATTAGAAGGAGGTTATCATCTGCCCTCTGAAACATTCAGGACCAGGGCTGTACGCAGGATTTTTGTAATACCAAGGTCATTTAGTTGTGGTGCTTCAATCTGGTGCACTTTGAGAGCAAAATGAAGAGCCTAGATCTATAAAGAACAACACGCATCATATTGGATTAATATCATCTTTAACTGAGAGCAGTGGAGGTCATCCAGAGAGGACACAACTTAAGTGAATGTTGATGAGAACACACCATCTATTAGAAACATGAGACTAGCTCCTCCTGTCACCTCTCTCCCAGCCTGGCTCCTCCACTCTGATGTCCATGCTGGTCTCCTTCTGTCACCTCTGCTCCTGTCTTTTGTCCATGTTGGTCTCCTCCTGTCACCTCTCCTCCACTCTGATGTCCATGTTGGTCTCCTCCTGTCACCTCTCTTCCACTCTTGTCCATGTTGGTCTCCTCCTGTCACCTCTCTTCCACTGTGGTGTCCATGTTGGTCTCCTCCTGTCACCTCTCCTCCACTGTGGTGTCCATTTTCATCTCCTGTCCACAAATTAACAAAACATAAACATAAGCTATAAACACACACACCCCCACCCACCCATCCATCCACATTATTTTTTAAACTTGCCAGGATCTAATTAATGTAGTGTCTCTTTGGCTAACATCAGGTATCTCACCTCTCATCTCTATGTCCTCTCCTCCTGTCCCCTCTCTTCCACTCTCTTGTACCTCTTGGTTTCCTGTCAACAAATTATATATTTTTAACAGAACATAATCATGCATACTGTGTATATTTATACACACCTACATACCTGTCTATTTGTTTATCTATATGTAACCCTAAGGGCCGATGCAGGTCGGGGGCTCTTTGAGATGAACAGCCAGACAACTTGTGTAATATACAAAAATACACCTTTATTTAATAAAATCCCTTCAAGAGACAGATCGGACACAAAACAGCATGGTAGGTATGAACAGTAGGCCTACAGGCTAAAGCAGTGATCTACCAGCAGACCCACAATCCTCAGCACCCCTCCATGCGCACCCCACACCCTGTCCAAGCAGAATGGTCTCAGACAGCCTACGACGCGCTCTGCAAGTTGGCAACCTATCCTGGGCCAGGCTGCCGCATGGACTCCAACCCACAAAGAGGAAATGTGAAATGTTTGTTCAAAACGCGCGCCCTGTGGCCGGAAATAGGCTTGCAGCCCAGGGACCACGCCCCCCCAACCGATGCCACACCTACCCAGACTTCACCTGGCCACATTCACCCCCCCAGAACTAATCAGAGTCCCACTGATTGCCAGCTCTGTCCTTAACACCGTAAAACCCTGCCACAGTAAAACGATGCTCCTGCTGCAATGCCCTAACCCCTACCCCCGTACACTCCCCCCCCTGGTGAGGAATGGCCGACCTCGGTAGATTAAAGGGGTTAGGATGCACCCCCGCAGTACTCCGCTTAGACCTTCGAACTTGCATCGGGGACCTAGCTTCCTCCTCCTCCTCCTGCGCTCCCCCGTCACTATCCTGAGACTGTTCCTCCAGCTCCAAACGGGCCGTGCTCGTCTGCCCGTCTCGCTCCAGCTGTACATCCCTAGTGGCCCCCTCCTCCTCGGCCAGACCTTCCTCTGACCCACTAAAAACTACCACACCCATCATCTCCTCATCCTCCCTCTCCTCGACCTCACTTCCTACTCCCTGTAGTGACCCGGCCCCCTCATCGTCTCCCTTCCCCAGCACTCCGGCACCACAACGCCGGACTTCAGAACGATGCACGTTCCTAGGGGGCCGTGAAGAATCCACAGGCACCACTGTATAGACTGGCTTGTCGGGACCCAACCGCGCAATTACGCGATGGGGAATGGGGAGCCAAAGATCCTGAATCTTATTCCTACCAGTAACCCTCCGGTTCCGAACATAAACCAACTCTCCTGACCCCAGATCTGCATCTTTAGAAGGTGGCCCCCACTGCCGACGCCGAGACTCTGCTGCTTTCTGCATCTGCCTACTGGCCTGGTCATACGCCACCCGCAGCCGTTCCTGATGTCCCTGCACCCACTCCCCAACGCATCCACTAAACGCCTCCTCCCCCCCACTCAGCATGAGGTCCAGAGGTGCGCAGGGGGCCTGCCCAAACAGGAGAAAATATGGGGAGTATCCAGTACTTTGGTGCTCCGTTGTGTTATACGCATACACCACCTCGGGAAGGTACTCCGCCCACCTCCTCTTTTTCTCAGGGACAAGGACACGAAGCAGATCATGGAGTGTACGATTAAATCGTTCACACTGCCCGTTACCTTGTGGATGGTACGGACTTGTCCTACTCTTCCTCATCCCGTACAGCCTACAGAGCGACTGTACCACCTCCCCTTCAAAACACCTGCCCTGGTCTGAATGCAGCCGTGTTGGCACCCCATAAGGCTGAATCCAATACTTGACCAAGCACTTGGCAACGGTGACAGCCCGCTGGTCCCGGGTTGGAACCGCCACAGTAAACTTAGAGAACACGTCTGTCAGAACCAAAACATTTTCCCTCCCGTCTGACGAGGGCTCCAGGACCGTAAAATCCATCGCCACCACTTCCAGCGGCCTAGACGCCACCAAACTCCCCATCGCTGTCACTACTCTTGGCTGTGGAGCCTTAGACACAATGCACCTCTCACAGGACTTACAAAACTCCTCTACATCCCGATACAATCTGGGCCAATAACAACGTGCGCTCACTAGCTTAAAAGTCCGTTCGATGCCCTGGTGGCCACGCCCCCCATGCATTTGAACCAACACCTCCCCCCGCAAAGCTCTGGGCACAATCACCTGCTCCTGCTGACCCTCCTTCGGGCTTTCCCTCCTCCGATACAACACTCCACCATGCTCCACCACCCTGTCCCACTGCCGCAGCAACTCTAACGTCCCTGCACTCTCTCCCTGCCTTTCCTCCCGACTAGGCCTCTCTGCCTTCTGCCAATCCCTAAGAAAAGCCGCAATCTCAGGATCTGCTTGCTGCAACCTGGACAGAGATTCTTCACTATAGGATGGGAAGGTAATGGTGGCACCATGTTCCAGGGGGAACCCCAACGCCTGCTCCTCACTACTTGCTACCTGCCAGACCCCAGCCAAAGTACAGTGGCCGTCTGGCTGTGGACCAGTAGCGAGCGGTTCAGGGGCTGGGTCCAAGTACTGCCTTGACAATGCATCTGCAGCTGCATTCTGCCGACCTGGTCGATATACAATCTCACAGTCAAACCGGGCTAACTCTGACACCCACCGCTGTTCGATGGCCCCTAACTTCGCGGTCTGCAGGTGACTCAGCGGGTTGTTATCGGTCAATACTGTGAACTTGTTACCTATCAGGTACTCCCGAAATTTGTCTGTTACTGCCCATTTAAGGCCCAGCAACTCCAGCTTCATAGCACTATAGTTTTCCATGTTCCGCTCCGAGGCCCGCAGCCCCCTGCTTGCATAAGCGACAGGCCTCCTCCGCCCCCCTACCTCCTGGGACAAAATGGCTCCCAGCCCCTGATGGCTGGCATCAATTTCCAGAGTAAATGGTTTAGTAAAATCAGCATACGCTAACACTGGAGCTGAAACTAGCCTCTGCTTCAAAGTCTGGAACGCCTCCTCGCATGCCTGGCTCCAATGCTGCCGAAACAGCTTTGCAGGGAGCGGACGCCTATCCCTCTTTGATGGCCCCAACGCAGCGAGAGCATGAAGAGGCGCAGCCAAGCTTGCAAAATTCTTAACAAATCTTCTATAAAAACTTGCAAAGCCCAGAAAGGACTGTAACTCCGCCCCACTCTGAGGACTTCTCCACTCTGCCACAGCCCGAATCTTTGCTGGATCAGTCGACACCCCCCGAGAAGAAATAACGTGCCCAAGATACGACACTTCTGACTTAAAAAATGAGCACTTACTGAGGTTCACCTTCAGATTACACTGCTCAAACCGCAACAAAACTACCTCTAACCGATGCAGATGTTGTTCAAACGAGGGGGAAAAGATGACCACATCGTCCAAGTACAGCAACAGGGATTGGAACCGCTGATCCCCCAGAATGCGCTCCATAAGCCGCTGGAACGTCCCTGGTGCATTGCACAAACCGAACGGCATTCTGTTGAACTCATACAGTCCGAACGGCGTACAAAATGCGGTCTTCTGTCTATCTTTCTCCACCACCTCCACCTGATTGTATCCACTAGCTAAATCCAGGGTGGAGAACCACCTTGCACCACTCAAGGAGTCCAACGACTCCTCGATACGTGGAAGTGGATAAGCATCTTTACGGGTCTTAGCATTCAAGCGCCTATAATCCACACACAAACGGATCGAGCCATCCTTCTTCCTAACAATCACCAGAGGGGAAGAATATGGACTACTGCTCTCCCTAATCACTTTCTGCTCTAATAGCTTCCTAATGTGACTTTTCACCTCCTCATACTGACTGGGTGGAATCCGTCGGTACCTCTGACTCACAGGGACGTCATCAACCACTGGGATCTCATGGTAAATGAGGTTAGTGCATCCCAAGTCACTGTCTGAAAATGCAAACACATGCGAATATTTGCACAGCAATTGTCTAGCCTGTTTCGCCTGATCTTCAGTAAGACCTGGAAAGCACCGCTGAGCTATCTCTGGGGGCACCTCCCTGTCTCCTACAGATACACACTGCTCCCTAAGCATAACCTGCTCTTCTTGTGGGCCCACTCGCTCAAAACACACCGCAGCCCCCCCCCCAGCCACTACCTCTGCTGAATGCAGTGATGCGAGGCGTGTCTGAGGTCTCAACCTAACCTCCGTAGAACCAACATTGATTACAGGAACAGCTAAGTGACCATTGCTAACTTCCACATATGTACTAGAAACCACCAACCCTCCAGGTAAGTCCCCCTCACCTAACCCCAAAGGCTCAACTAGCACAGAAGTCCTAGCCAAACACAACCTGTTAGGCCCAGACGCCGGAACAAAGCACATCGTACCAGCAGGGACTGTGAATGGAGAGACAGCAGAAGCAAACATTCTAGTGTCCAACGTGACAGTCTGCTCACTCTGACATGCCGCAAAAGCATTTTGCCAGCCTGGAGCATCTATGGGGGATGATGGTGGTCTAGGACCATTAACAGGGAATGAAAGCTGATAGCATTCTTTTATAATATTCATTCCCAGCAACCCCGGCACCGCTCGCTTGCGTTCCTTTGCCGCTTGGCCCATCGGGTCCTTCACCACTAATATGCCCCTCTGCGGTATGGTCCTGCCCAACGCCACCGCCTCCACATCTGTTGTAAAATAACCCAAATATGGGATGTCTAAACCATGAGCCCCACTCAATGTCAACCAACCACAGTCAGCCAAACCCCCACCCCATCTTGGCAACAAATGGTCAAAGAAAAAACTTTCGGTGACAGTAGACACATTTGACCCCGAGTCAATTAGACATTGAAACTTCACCCCTCGCATCGAAACTTCTACAGTGTCACATTCCCCCACCAGACATTCATACACCTGAGGGTCGATATGGGGTACTATTCCTGAGCCGGATTGCCCCCCTCCTGTGGTTTGGCTCCTCACCGCAGGGGGAGATAGTTTCCCTGCTGCTCTGATGTTTGGGCCGCCCCGCCACCCTCTAAGGGCAACGCAGGGGACAAGTTGTCTTGGCTATGGCTAGTCCGTACAGTTACACAAAACCGTGCAATGTGCCCCGCTTGTTGACACTTAAAGCAAATGGGCTGTCCCAATGCATCATATCGGGGTTCCCATTTACGGTTACCCACTCGCCTAGGCCCTAATGCCTGCATACTAGTTGACAGTTTTTGTGATAGATCATCAATCAAAGCCTGCTGTTTTTGTAACATATCAAAAACTGTAGCAAGCATAAGTTCGGACTTTGCTTCCACAGCGGAGGCAACTACAGCGGAGGTAACTACACTTGCCTCCGCTGTTGCGGCCTCCATCTTCTCACATGAGCCCACCACTCGCTTCCTGCGTTCCATCCCAAACTCAGCATCCTCCCCCCACTGGAGAGCTTCCTTACGGAGATCAAAAAAGGAAATAGTTGGTTGTTGCCTAATTGTTTTCTTGAGCTCTCTACGAAGGCTACCATCACACACATTCTCAGCAAATTGGTCACGCAGAGCAAAATCTCCGCACCAAGCCTCCCTCACCTCACAATGATTAATTTCCTCCAAAATAGCCATTAGCGCATGAGAATATTCACGCACCGACTCCCCCTCTCTCTGCCTTCTATCGAAGAATTGTTTCTGCAACTTAGTGAGTGACTGGGGCTGCCCATATATCTCTTTAAGAATCTCCAACACACGTTTTGGATCAGATCGTTCCAACTGGGGACGATACTTTATTTCCTGTCTTGCCTCTCCTCCCAAGTGCTCATATATGTAAACTGCTTTTTCTGCACCAGTATAGGAACGGTAAATCAAAGTAGCATTCAACTCATCTAACCATTCATAGAAGGCAGTGCTTGAACCACCAGTGAAAACAGCACATTTTCTTTCTTTTGGCAAATATACAATGCGCTCCCTGGTGCCGACAGATAGGCTCTCGCTTCCCAGTCCAGTCTGCAGCCCATGGCCAGTGGAGGACTGATCAGAAGAGTGGGAGGAACCTCGCCCTTGTTTTGAGTCCAATTGTAGCAATAAAGAGTCATTTTCGTCCTTCAACAAGCTCATGGCTTCCTTATCAGCCTGTACTCTTGCTTTAAGAGCAGCCAGCTCCGATTGCAAATCTTCCACGCTCATCTTTAGTTATTTAGTCCACTGAACAGCCAGATCACTGCTCCTCTCACACCCCACCGCACAGTTGAGCCGGCCGTGAGCTCTAGCGGCGGTGACTGACTCCGCTGCTCCTCTTCTCTGACGTTACGTAGTCACTGCTTTATCCCACCAACTGTATCCTACCAACTAACCACCATGCACGTCCGACCTGCCTCTCGATAGACTGGCACACCCAACTGACCAATTGCTCGCAGCGCCAAATTGTAACCCTAAGGGCCGATGCAGGTCGGGGGCTCTTTGAGATGAACAGCCAGACAACTTGTGTAATATACAAAAATACACCTTTATTTAATAAAATCCCTTCAAGAGACAGATCGGACACAAAACAGCATGGTAGGTATGAACAGTAGGCCTACAGGCTAAAGCAGTGATCTACCAGCAGACCCACAATCCTCAGCACCCCTCCATGCGCACCCCACACCCTGTCCAAGCAGAATGGTCTCAGACAGCCTACGACGCGCTCTGCAAGTTGGCAACCTATCCTGGGCCAGGCTGCCGCATGGACTCCAACCCACAAAGAGGAAATGTGAAATGTTTGTTCAAAACGCGCGCCCTGTGGCCGGAAATAGGCTTGCAGCCCAGGGACCACGCCCCCCCAACCGATGCCACACCTACCCAGACTTCACCTGGCCACATATATACAGACATACAATTTATCCCGTCAATGTGCTTTTCCCATCATGTTAAGTAAAGAGTAGGCAGTGTACCACCATCATCACCTCTTTCTTTTTGATCTTGTCCTCAACAGTTCGCTTTCCAAAGCTGAGCTTTGTTTGATGAAATCTTTTCATCTTCTCCCTCTCTTTCCCCCTCTCTCTCTCTGTCAGTGAAGAAAGCAAACACGGTCAACTGTTATGTGAATAACGGCCTCTGCTATAGTTGCAATGGAAAAGAGGGGGCTTCATTTCAACATGAATTTCAACCATTTACACGTCATTGACGATTTATCAGTCACAGACATGCAACGTGCCAGCAGTTGACTTGTGTGATTTACACTGTTCCTGAAGTACTGTCTGACAATAGGCTCTTTGCACAAGCTCTACTACTTCCTGAAATTCTACAGGCATTTTTATTTCCTGTCCTGTACTATTGGATGGAAGTGATTAATCAGGTGTGCGGCACAATGGTATAGGACAGGAAATAAGGATGCCTGTAGAATTTCGGGAAGTAGTGGAACTTGTGCAAAGCAAAGAGCCTATTGCTTGGCAACACCAAATGCCCAGTGTATGAGAAAATAAATATATATAGAGATTTCTTTGTAGCACTGCTCTGTTTGTGCATGTGCGCAGGTACACCGCTTTGCTAATGTTAACGTGGGTCAAGAATAGCCTACAATTAGCTAGCCACGTTGTGACGGCTATAGGTACCTGGATCTGGAGGAGAAAAGAAGGGAGCAGAGTTCAAGGACTGCAAACCCCTTCCCAGTCCAGTCCGCCTCCCTCCTGCTGTTGGCTGTAGCCCTGGTTCTGGACCCGGACTCAGAACTGAATGTTTGATTGATCTTAAAATGACCTCATATTGGTATAATCACTGGTATGTAGACTATGATTGGTTTGTCAAATAAAGGGAATTATTCGTTTTTTCTTGGGTGGACTCAATCTTATTTGGGTCCCTAAATTGGGCCTCAGTCATCAAAACTTTGATTATAGCTTTAGGAGAGCATAATCAATCTTGCTAGAGATAAAAGCAATGGATTAAAATTGATTCAATAAGCATTTGTGCCTATTATTATTTCTCTCAGACTCAATAGCTGCAGCCCATAGATTCCATGTTCTATAGGGTGTGTTAGGGTACTTGTTTTCCAAAGTATGGTAAAATGAGCACTTGCGTTTTCATTTGCGTTTATGGTCTTCTAACGTTATGACTAGTCAAGATCCTGCTGTAGCCTATTCATATCTACCTGGTTAGATTTCTATCTGATGTTGGCTAGCTAATGTTAACTGGTGGTGTTATTAGCAAACTGTCTGGATTTGGACCTGATCCAGGGCACTTGTTCTTGTGCATTCCATTCATTTCAATATGAGAGGTGTGAACGGCCTATTGGTGGTATTTGGCGCAGCTGCTCTGCATCATGACCTCATTTTCATTGATGAAGCTGGATTCAATCTATCTAAAACCAGGCGTCGGGGCCCAGATGTTACAGGACAAAGAGCTGTTGTGAATGTCCCTGGGCAGCGTGGGGGAAATATCACCTTGTGTTCCTGGAAGAAGAATCAGTGTTTTGTGGTGTGTGGGAGCAGGTCTGTGAGCTTCAAGAATGTTAAGTTGGGGGAGGGGGAGAGCCCTTTCCACTAGCCCAGAGAGATAAGGAGGAGGTCTTAAGATGAGGTCATTTTGGCTGAAGTATGAGACTCATTGTTTTCTGACCACACATTTGTACTCTGATATCCCTTCTCTGGAGATCAGACATACCTTGTGAGCTCACAATAAAATCATTTAAACATGCCTTAGTTTACGGAATATAATTACTAGATTGATTATCACCCTGCAAAAACCTAGATATGGCCTTTGAGGGCTGAAAACATTTTCAAGAGGTTCCTACATCTGCAAGGAGTTCCCCATCACCATGCCACCCTAGGTCCATCCAGTACTGCACACATGATCACGTTCTGAGGAGGCGGCAGCAGCTCAGGAGGTAGAGTAGCCGTCTGGGAGCCTCCAGTTCAATTCCAGCTATCTCCTCTGCTTCGTTGACGTGTTCTTGAGTAAGACACTAATTTATCCCAAAGAGCAGGCTAACACCAGCTGGCCACCATTGGTGAGTGAATGAGAGAAGATATTGTAAAGCGCTCTATGCTTTAGAAGTGCCCTCCACTCACAATGACATATCTGGTGCTCTATATAATGCAGTTGTACAGGATGGAGCAGAGCAGCCCAGGTTTGTTGTCATGTGGGATCATGTTAGTTTCCACCGGGCTGCTCTGGTCTGGGACTGGTTCACCAACCACCATACATAACTTCACAGGTGGATACACCGTTACCCCCTTACTCCCCATTCCTCAGTCCCATTGAGGAATTATTTTCACTTTGGTGTTGGAAGGTGTTGAATATTGATTGATTTTCAGAGAAATATTGGTTTAATCTGATCCTGTTAGCTGTTCCTAATTATAATGATTGACCTCTGAGTATGGCTGTAGCTGGAGCTTTCTGTAAGAAATGGTGTCCCTCTTCCATACTTATGAGATAAAGATGACATTCCATGGCTGTACACTCTGTGCCAAACAGCAATTGTTGTGGTTAGCGCCAAGGCGGCGTAGGTTGACTTGACAAAACAAGGCCACAGAAGAGACCAGAAAGACAGTCTTATCGGAGAAGAGACGAGGGGGGGGGCACTCAAACCACATAAGAACCGTGCTCGAGCTCAGATGATTTGATTTGAGTCCAGACAGCATACAGACAGGTCAGCTGTACATTAGACTATATGCCATCGTCTTTTGTATGTTAAACCTTCTGTAATAAACAGCTTTTGATGTCGCTCCAATCCTGTGTTGGAGAGATTCATTTGGAATACACCTAAAGAAGGGACACTGGACTGTGTGGTATTGTGTGAGATCTGGGGCCGTCTTTTATTGTAATCAAAACACAACGCAGAGCTTTATAAGGACAATAATAAAAGACAACAAATGTCAACAAAGGTCTATGAACACCAACCAGACACCTGCATGACTCTCCCTGGGAGCAATGGAAGAGGCATGCAGAGACACTGAGGTGGGGTCAGTCCAGGGTTGGATACTGAGGTGGGGTCAGTCCAGGGTTAGATACTGAGGTGGGGTCAGTCCAGGGTTGGATACTGAGGGGTCAGTCCAGGGTTGGATACTAAGGTGGGGTCAGTCCAGGGTTGGATATTGGGGGGGGGGGGGGTCAGTCCAGGGTTGGATACTGAGGAGGGGTCAGTCCAGGGTTGTATACTGAGGAGGGGTCAGTCCAGGGTTGGATACTGAGGGGGGGTCAGTCCAGGGTTGGATACTGAGGAGGGGTCAGTCCAGGGTTGGATACTGAGGAGGGGTCAGTCCAGGGTTGGATACTGAGGCAGGGTCAGTCCAGGGTTGGATACTGAGGGGGGGTCAGTCCAGGGTTGGATATTGGGGGGGGGGGGGTTCAGTCCAGGGTTGGATACTGAGGCGGGGTCAGTCCAGGGTTGGATACTGAGGGGGGGTCAGTCCAGGGTTGGATACTGAGGAGGGGTCAGTCCAGGGTTGGATCCTAAGGGGGGGTCAGTCCAGGGTTGGATACTGAGGGGGGGGGGTCAGTCCAGGGTTGGATACTGAGGGGGGGTCAGTCCAGGGTTGGATACTGAGGCAGGGTCAGTCCAGGGTTGGATACTGAGGGGGGGGGGTCAGTCCAGGGTTGGATACTGAGGGGGGGTCAGTCCAGGGTTGGATACTGAGGTGGGGTCAGTCCAGGGTTGGATACTGAGGGGGGGTCAGTCCAGGGTTGGATACTGAGGCAGGGTCAGTCCAGGGTTGGATACTGAGGGGGGGGGGTCAGTCCAGGGTTGGATACTGAGGGGGGGTCAGTCCAGGGTTGGATACTGAGGTGGGGTCAGTCCAGGGTTGGATACTGAGGTGGGGTCAGTCCAGGGTTGGATACTGAGGCAGGGTCAGTCCAGGGTTGGATACTGAGGGGGGGGGGTCAGTCCAGGGTTGGATACTGAGGGGGGGTCAGTCCAGGGTTGGATACTGAGGTGGGGTCAGTCCAGGGTTGGATACTGAGGTGGGGTCAGTCCAGGGTTGGATACTGAGGCAGGGTCAGTCCAGGGTTGGATACTGAGGCAGGAACACAAATGAACACACTCTCTACAGTACCTCTCTCAGGTTATACAATGTTTATTAAAAAGGCTAATGAAAAAAAAAAAAAACATTCTGAAAAGTTAAGAGTTTAAAATGCCATCCAACCAACGCCAACAGTCACCAACAAACACATTTCCATCCCAGTTTGTATTCCATGTGTGGACCGCATCCTCTGCTTTTAAAATAATCTCAAATCCAAAAAGATACTCTATTTATTCCAATCTCTAATTGCAATCTGCACTGCTGTGATAACAATATTATACCCTACCATTACTACTGTTCATCTGATAATTAATTCATGTATATTGTAAGAGTTGAATGGTCGTAAACCATGAACTCAACCAGGTATATTGGAATTAATTTAAACAGTTCCCTATGCAATCACCATTTCATCTACTTCGTGTTGCAGTACTTTTTGGTTTTATTCTTTAATGTTTTTAAAGCAATTGACTTTTACCCAGAGGACAAAATTAAATCCATTCATTCACCCAACTTCCTGAACAGCATTCCATAGGCCTATAGGATAAGGCCTGCCGTATTATTCAGTTCACCAAGGATCTTCCTCAAGTTCCTCTTTTCATTTTCTCCAGTAATCCAAACTCCATATCCAATTCCTATTTTGATCATTGGCTCACACCTGAATAAACCAATTGCTTGTAGAATGATTACAGATCTGATTTCAGAATATTATTCCAGATTAAACTGTATAGCATATTTGAGGGGTTCTTTTGCAAAAGCAAACATCTCCTTTTACTGGCCTAATAGGTACCCTAAATCATGTTTGCCCATATCTGTGGTGCGGTTTAAAATAGTAGGTTCATTCATCTCTTGATGGTGATGTTTTAGAACGACACCATGCGGGACAGACAGTTGGCATATTCGTAAAAACATTCACATACCCTGATAGATATTAATTATTATTATCAAGTCTCATCATAATACGGGAGATATCGTGAGGGAATGGATGAAGGACTTAAAACTAAATGATTGTAAGGGCTATATATCAGAACATTTGGACTGTATTTGAGTATTGAATAGAGATATTATTGAAAAAGAAAAGGGCAGGAGTGCTGGGAAGTTCAGACAGGTGTGATCAAGGTGATATTTGGTCAGGAACAGGAAAGGCTGAGCTGGGGAGTCTACCCACATGTGTAGCAGCATACCTCAATATATATCTTATATAGCTATAGCTCAATAAAAATATTGTAACTTTTTGCTAGTTACTTTTCTTTGAACAAGAGAATATTATTATTTGAGGTGTCTATTCTTATGTAGGTTATGATTTGAAGTGTCTACTTTTTGGGGGGAACATGTAAACATGGAATACAGTAGGGTTGGGCGATGTGTGCTGAAATATGACATCACGATGTGGCCATCCAAACATCGCGATGGACGATGATATCGTCATTTTGTGGAAATAATAATAATAATAAAATAAAAAAAATAAAAAAAAGTAAAACATGTTTTATAGGCCTATTACGTATCCCGGGTAGGCTATTGTAGAATCAGGCTTAACATTAACTGGCTACGTGACGCAGTCACTTTATATGAAATAACTTATATTTAATTTAGAGAGAAAATGCAAGTCTACAATAGCCTACCCGGGATACGTAATAGGCCTATAAAACATGTTTTACTTTTTTTTCGAACAAATATGATAATGACGCCACCATGGCTATCTTGCACAAATCACCACCACGTCA